>NW_008653253.1:70266-78837 GCF_000695815.1 Acanthisitta chloris
AGCTTTCCTTTCCTGCTTTTTGAAGAGTATATGAACAGTTGTATGTTATCCAGTGGGCAGTGAGACTTAAACAGCTGTAAAAGTCCTACCCCATTTGGCTGTGCACCAGCCTCACTCCCACCTTTATTCCCTGGTGACATGGAGTTAATTTGGAACATCTGGTGCCAACGGGTAAGGTAGCTTGGATGTGCACCTCCTTATCTCCCCAATTCTAGTCTCTGGTTTAACTGGGCAGTGCAGCCTGGGTGTGCACTTCCCTTGTTTCTCAGTCCTTGATACAACTGCCAACCTCAAGAAAAGTGAGAGTTGAAAAATTAAAACAAAAATATTACATTACTTCTTATCATCATATTCTGTACTTTTCACGAGATTTTTTTTCAAGAATGACAATGCCATGACATACGAGAATTAGTAGGCACTGGTATATTTAGAGTACTTCCTCAAACCCAGTCTGCACTGCTTACTTTTGGCCCCTTAGAGTGTGATCCGTCTCCCTCTCCAGCATTTAGCCATGTCATATCATAGTTGAAAAGATGGCATCTGCATGGATAGGTTTTGGTGTGGGCTTTTCCTAGTTCTTCATACTGAACTCATCTGCCTCTGTTTCTTTACTTGTCACTAGTACTGTGTGTAATAAAACATTTCTCCTTCCTCTATGAACCTGGTTTGATTTGGTTTTGCATAACTTCTGTACTGCTTCTTCTAAACTCTTTTGTTGTGACAGAAATTCCATGCAAATTTCAGCTATTCTGGAAAAGGAAGTATTCCAAGTTGGTCCAATGATCTTAACATTTTAAATTTGCCAGTTGTATGTTCTTAGTGTGGTCTTTGTTCTCTCCTGGTGGTTTCCCATGCTATCTGTCGACAATGTTTGCAGATCAAGTGTGGGTCAAAGGCACAGTTCAGATGCAATGCACACAAATGGAATGGTTACAGTTTGCTTTTCTATGTATTCCACAGTGTGATTAAGAGACAAATTTTCTTGAGCTATATTGTGCCTGTTTCCTTTCTCTCAGTTTGAGGCAGTGCAAGGGAGCAAGATGAAATTTTCTGAATAATAGATTTTTTTTTCATCAATGGCCTAATCCTCTTTGTATATAAAGACTTCTAGAAATCAGCAAGACTGGTATTTTAAGAATACTTGTCATTGAGCTCCAAATTTTATTTTAAGGCAACTTGTTCAAAAACTATGAATGTTTTCAGTGAGTATGTCAAGTAAATACCATGACACACATCCTATACAGGAGAAAGAATGTCTTAAAAAACTTAAAGCTGGGAAACAGTCTTCCAGTTTAGAAAAATTTCTCCCTCCGCTCCTGGGGTTTTTTTCTGGATTTCACTAACGTGGTACAATGTCCAATAGTTCTTTTGAGGTCTGTTATTCAGCAGAGAAGTATTCAAACATCTCAAGGGTAAAATCTTTGGGAATCACATACTGAAAAATTCCTATGGAATTTTTGGTTTATGTTTTATTGTAGTAGACATTAGGTACATTTTTTCAATATTTTTACTGTCCAGGAGGAATAAGTAATATGAAAAAAACCCAGAGTCTCTACGAACCATCAAATACCTACTGTGGTTTTCCAAACAGAGGCAGTGAAAATTTTTGCCAACCTGAGTAATTTATTATGGTATTACCAGTATCTTCCAAGGGCATACATAATGTAAATTAAGAGAAGGAAAAGTATCTAGAAGTAAGGGATATTGAGATGCCCTGTACCTGCATCTGCTGTCTGTCTGCATCCCTTCCCTTTCCTATGGGAACATTATGCTATTTCTTTCCCATTTGCCTCTCGTTTTTTGAACTTTTTGTTTTGTCTCTTGCCCGTCCGGTTTTAGTTCCTGAAACTAAAGAAGTGGTGAGCCACAAGTACAAGACGCCAATGGTGAGTCAACTGTGATGCTTTCTCTAGAAGATGTATCTTTAAATTTTCATGTGGCAAAAAGAATTACATTGAGGTTGCAGGATTTGCAGTGAAGCGCCAGCTGCTCTTTATGGTAGTTTTCCTTAGAGGAAGACAACAGAATTCGGTGATTGCTGTATCTATGAAGTTAGAGGAACTCACAGGTAGTGCAGAGAGCACTTGAAAAAGTCCTTTTTTAAGATAGGTAAAGATGCAAGGTAGCTGGTTTGGCATGGACTTTCGCACAAGAAGAACTAGTGGAACTGTTAATTTTAAGGCCATGCAGAACACAATCCTTAATACACAGAACCAATGGAAAGGGAGACTAGTTCCTAGGCATAAAATGATTGTGAACAGCATATGAAAAATTCCCATTTCCTCATGAAAGTGAGCTGTGCATGAAAGTGAGATGCAAAGGAACAGTGCAAATATTGATCCTTGCCTATAGATGAGTTATTGCTCTAGTTTAGTGTTTGGTTTTTATAACATTTTGTCAACACCAGCATTTGGTAATGATACTTGGTGCTGTTATATGTGATCAGGCTTATACTTACGAGGAAGAAATGGAAGCCAGTGGTTATGATCAGAACTGAAATTTCTTCAGGATTTTTATGTCTGAAGTGCAATGTGTACATTTGGTGAGTTCATGGAAACTCACAGTCCTGCTCGAGGAGAGACAGAAAAATTACTTGAAGAAGCTAGAAATGTTTTAGAACAAAATTCTTAGAATATATGTAGTTTAAGAAGCAGATAGCTGTATCTGTTAATAAGGAAAGCCAGTTTGATGAAAAATTATCACATTTTATGCAAGTGTTTTAGCTGGTACTATAATGCAACAAAACATGTTGGTTTTATGCTCACTACCTTTACAAAGATTTAAAATGTCAATTTACAGGACAAGAATTTTTGAGATCACCAGAATAACTGGTATTAGAACTAGGATATAAGTTAAGTCTTAAGTTGTACCTTCTCTGAATTGTGCTGCTAGTCACATGGTATAAGAGGATTTTCAGTTCAAAAGTAGCACACTGAATCAGTTAAAAGCAATAATTGTAAAACTTGGTAATGCAATGTGAAACCTTTTCCTTTAAGGTAGTGACAAAATTGCTTGGTATTATTCATATGACACAGGCAATATTGGGCTGTGGGGTTTTTTAATTAAAAATAAAAAGATTAAAAAAGGTTGTATTATCCATGGATTCACTAGCATTGATTAAAAATGACAAGGATTACCAGTCCTAGCTTAAAAAGATAGTTGTGAATAAGGAAAAATCACACCATCTCAAGGGACAAGGCTCAGTATTGGATGTTTAGTCTTTTTAGTTAGCTCTTTCAGCCCCTCCCAGAAAATCTCTTGTAACTTCATACAGCAGACTCAAAGCAAACACATGGAATGTTTTTTCTAAAGGAAGCTGGTCAACTTTCTAGCTTAGTATAATGTTCTTAAAAATTATTAAATCATACTATCTAGCAATTAATGTTTTTATGCCAAAGGAGATTTAAAGTTTATTATATGGCCTTCCTTCTTCATCCATCCCAGTTAGAAAGTGGGATGGGACACATTTTCCTGATTTTGTCTGTTGTCAGAGTAGTTGTACCATGAAGGAAGACATGCAGCAAAATACAAAATGTGCAGTGGATTTTGTAAAACACTCAATCATCTGAATCTAATTATCTCTTTTTCTAAATTCTTGTAGGCTCATGAGATCTGCTACTCTGTGCTGTGTCTCTTCTCTTATGTGGCTGCAATTCGTGGAAAAGAGGCAGAAAACAAAAGCAAACCACCTCGACCAGTTTCCAGTTGATCATGGTATTTGGAAATACCTACCCTTTGGCACACTGACATGCAGTACTCCCGGTTTTACTGCAGTTACTGGAGCTCACATTCTGTCTTTTATGAGAACTTGATTATTTATGTCTTACCTTGCAAGTCTTTCTCCATAGAAAAACCTGACTTCACTGTTCAGTCTCCTGAATTCATCCTTTAATGGAGTTTTTAAATGAGCTTTGAATCAGACAGTTCTGAGCATCTGCATCCAGCTGTGAGCGACCTGCTCTGACCATTCCTTTGGAATTCCTTTTTTCTCAAGATGACTAACAACTTGAGTTCGGTTGTTTTTTTTGTTCTAGTGGTACTTGTTACAATTTAAACCCTTTATATCTGCAGGTTTCTGCTTTCAGATTCTCTGGTATGTGCACAGTGGAAGCAGTCTGGTCCTGTATGTTGTTTAAATGTAGTGTTTTTATTGTTTTCCTTCTGTGTTGTTCATTTTTAACTACCAACATGGAGTTCTTGTCACATAGTTCTTCAGACCTTCTTGGTAGAGATGAACAATTTAGCTGTCATAGTCTTAAAGTATCATGTGATAATTTTGGCAATTAAATTGGTCCATCTGTGGAGATGACTGTTTCTCAAGTGGGAAAAGAAGTGCAGAGAGAAACTTTGAAGGTAGTTGTTGTCAAAAACCTCAACACTTCATGGATTGTGTGGATTTTCAAATGGGAGTTTAGGTAACATTCGTAGCTGTCCTAGCAGTAGAGTTAACAGATGCATATAAGAACTACCTAAAGTGATTAATCACAGAGATTAGAAAAAAATAGAATAAAGGAGTATAAACTTGGAAACATTATTGGCAGAAGCACACTATGGAAATCTGCAAAACATGTTCATAAGCCCAGAGGATATGTTGTCCCTAAGTTTTTTAAACTATTGGGTTTTTTCCCCCCAATCTGTAACTGTATATCAAGGGATCTTGAAAATACTGTGTTTATACATAATGAAACTCACATAGTTAAAACTACTCATCACCTTCCTTGTTTTAAAGAGATTGAATATGAATGGGTTTTTTGTCCTGTTTTTGTTCTTGAACTGTACTGCATTGTCTGGAAAGCTCTTAAGATGATGGAAGGTAAGAGAAAATAATGTCTAGAGAAAAAAATGTTACATGTAAAATACCAGGAAAAATTGCTCTGATAAAAACTGATGTATTGTATGTTTTCACATAGACTTCTGACTAAATGCACCCAGAAATGACTGTGTTTTGGCCTGGTCAGGGTATCTACCATTTTAAATGGAATGTACTAGTATGGGTGAAGAAATGATGTAAATATTATAGTATCACATCTATTTATAGACACTGTACAGCTCTCTGAATGTGAAAATAAAATGTCATTCAACCAGCAACTAATTTTCATCATCCTGTGCTTTTCCATTGATGCAACTTACTCTGAAATGTATGTAATTATATACAAAATACAACATACACATATAAGAAATAACGAAAAAGAGAAATCTATAAGTAGGCAATCTAAATTTCTTTCCACATAAGGTGTTTAAAGTAATTTTGGGTAGTTTTTTTCTTCTATCAGAACATCTGTGTGATTTATCGTTAAAAAAAATAAGTGTCTGAAAAACATGAGTAGGGAAAATAGAGGCATCTGAAATATGGAAATATGTTTTGCATGCTTGCAAAGAGAAGCAGCATGTAAAGGATTTTTCATCCTTTCCTAATACAAAGGCCAAACTGAAATTGGCAGATCTGAAATTAGCCTGGTTTGAATTTCTTTTCTTTCTTTGGTCTTCTGAGACCATAAATTTTCTTATAGCCATATCTGAATTTTAAGCAATTGTAGTACTCTTGATACTACTGCATTTCAAGTACAGTTAAGACTGAAAGCACTTTGGTCTACAGTAGGTACACCATTTCTTGCAGGTAGATAAATTTAATTTTTAATTGTTAATTATGTTAGCACACCTATTAGCATAACCAAACCATTAACTTAAAAGTATGAGGGGAAGGCACAGCATCGCTTACTCTAAACAGCTAATTTTCTTTCCTTCTAGAAGCTGTATTTTTGCTAATGTGTTTTTCTTGGACTTAAAATAATAAATTACATATTTATGCTCCAGACTTCTGAGAAACTTCAGTCCAGAATAAGACTTTTAAAGGATCTGACAATAAAAATGGCCCTCTGCCCCTTTTGACAGAATGTTTTAAAGAACAGGTGTGGCTAAATAAAGCATTTGCTGTTCCCTGACAGGGATGAATCAGTAACCACCTCAGCAAGTGGACTGGCACTGAGCTTCTGCTCTTTAGGTAAGAACAACTGACTTGGCTTCAAAACTGAAGACATTTAAAAAGATATAAAATCTTTCTTGTACTTGATGGGGATTTAGCCTGCATTCTGCAAACTGGGAATGTAGCATATCTGTCGGAGCCAAAGGCAGCTGTGCAGTGTTTCCACTGCTAAATGCACAGTGCTGCTCTCTTCATATCAAATGCAGGTCAGATTTTAAACAGGTACAAAAGCATAAGTCTCTTGGAATTCAGTCTTGCATCCTTCCCACTTCATCACTCCTAAGCACCAAGAGGTACATAAACTTTGTTTTGGAGGAAAAAAAGAATTACATTGTTATGCATGTGTTTTTAGCATGTCTCACACATCTGGATATTTAGGTAAGAATTCCTTAGCGACAGGTAAGATTTTAGAGGCTTCTAAACCTTCCAGAACCAAACGGAATTCTAACAGAGTAATCGGTAACAATAGTGCTAGAACTTTCTTAGCACAAAATGAATAATCCCTACATTTTTACCACTAGGAGGAGCCTGTGTCTTAGTTTTTAAGAATTTCCATTTTTGTTTTAACCCTTATTTCCAAAGCACTTACACAAATGTAATGAAGAGTCATAAACTTGCCTTAAAAATTCTTTATGCTGAACAAGTTTCTTTTTCTGCTACAATTTCTCGTTTGTGGAAGTTGGTTTTCAAAAAAAGAGTTAAACTCTGCAAACACTGGGGTTTGTGACTAGTCTTCCTGGCAGTTTGCAAAGTGGAACCAAGGTTGCTAATTCATCTGTCTTCTGGTTCCCAGATCTCTATTGTGATGTTCAAAAAAAATGGCCTTGTTTTATTTGTGAATGCAGTGTCCACTTCTAACATGAGTTTGTCCACATTTTAAAGGTTAGATGCTTAAACATCAGTGAGTGTCATGACACTGGTACTTATTAAGTGATGTCTATTAAAGATATATCTGGAAAAAAACTTACTGAAGACATCTGTTGAGGGAAAGTTCGTTGCTAAAACCATTGTAAAAACTTGCTACTTTCTGATTCCTAACTTCAGATTATCCCTACCCTCCTACTTAGACACTTTCAGGATATTAGAGTAAAATAAAATGTTTTTCTGGATATTTAAAAGCTAAATTGCTAGTAAACATAAATCATTAGGAATTTTGATTCCAACTAAAGTTCTAGCTTAGTAATCAAAGTCGGTGCAAAAATGTGGCTGTGAAAAACTTGCTACTTTCTGATTCCTAACTTCAGATTATCCCTACCCTCCTACTTAGACACTTTCAGGATATTAGAGTAAAATAAAATGTTTTTCTGGATATTTAAAAGCTAAATTGCTAGTAAACATAAATCATTAGGAATTTTGATTCCAACTAAAGTTCTAGCTTAGTAATCAAAGTCGGTGCAAAAATGTGGCTGTGATTCTAAGCCTTCTTAGGAACCTTTATGTTTCAAAATATTGAAGATATTCCTAGAATCATGCTGCTTATGCCAGAGGAAAGCTTTTGCTTCCCACTGACTGTGTTTCTAATAGGGAAGCAGTTGCCCACAATGGGAACAAACCAGCTGCTTGCACCTGTAACAGGCATAGACTTCTGTTATCATTGAATTCAGAACTAGGCAGAAAATAGAAGCTAAGCATCTTTCAAAGAGCAATATTTACATCCCAGTTCCCCTTGATTGCCAAGTAGATGAAAGTCAGATGATACTGACTCTGAGGCAAGATCAGCCTCCTGGGAGAAAAATGGCTTTTGCACAACTCTTGACTCCAGTGCTGTCTAGGAACTCCAAGTCCCTGCTCTTAGACAAGACACACTTTGGTGAAGGAAAACATCTCCTAGCTCCTGAAGAAGTGGAAATTAGGACCAAGAAGCAGCAGCTTTGTGCAAAGCAATTTGCCACACAAAAGACATTTCCAAAATGCTTCTTGTTCTTCCAGAAGTCACAGTTCACCCAGAGGTATCAGCATCTCACAAGGGCGAGACATTTCCAGATAGCTGAGTGGTACTTTGTTTCTGCTAGCAGCAGTGGCTTCCTTAGCCCTACCCTGTAATGCTCTTATGAGGTGTTCAGTGGGAACAGTGTTGAGATCCTACAGCCACAGTGTGTCTGCTTTACTAAAATAGTAGAAATATGATGATGCTTTAAATAATAGCGGGGATATGACCCCCTTCCAGTACTGTATCTGAAGGTTTAAAAGGTTAGTCTTGGTGACAAGTGAGGTCTGAGTGCAGCTGAGTAGAAGTCAGGCTTAGGGAGGACCTGTGTCAAGCAGATTCTGTGCCCAGATATGATAAAAATCAGCTCAGTGCTTATACGAAGGTTAGTAAAATCGTAAGTTAACTTTCTGTTTACAGGTGTAAATGTTTTGAAACTCCAAATAGTAGTTCTAGCAGTGATTAATTTTACTAGTGTCTTTTTAAAATCCAGAAAAGAAGTAGTGAGTAATTATCAAAGAACCTGTGTTCTATGTAAAGCAGAATTGTAGCTGTAGCCAGAGATTCCCAAATGGTGTGTTTTGGACAATGGTTCTGCAAAGGTATGCTCAATAACACAGCAGTGGGTATTTCCAGCACTCACCTACAGTAAAAGCAGCAG
>NW_008653253.1:78857-82392 GCF_000695815.1 Acanthisitta chloris
TGATCAATGACTACTATGTAGGTCACTTTCACAACTTTTGCTGATTTTTGCCGATTTTGAGCACTTAAAGTGGTGCTATAAACATTTGTATTGGCAAATATTTACATTACTGGCAGCTTTACCAAAAATAATTAGTTGATATTTCTTACTGTGTTATAAACATGTTCCTGCTCCTTTTGACAAAGTAAATTGCTGATGTTCTAAAAATGTTTGGAATGTAGCATGCACTACCTTTTACATATGTGCAATATAATGACAATTTAAAACTTTGAATTACAGAGTATGGTGCAAAAAATGATCCTCAACCAATGCTTGTAGATAGACCTCCATTCCAGTGCTAAGGATCTTTTCTAGAAATATTAAGTGAAAAGTGCAATAATTGTCCACCTTCAGACCTGTATTACCTAGCAAGTAACCTCACTGAATCATAAAAAGTTTAGAATAAAAAAAAAATCTTGCTGGTGCATTTGATTAACAGTTTTTTTATATACTACCCAAGAAGTCAGGGTTAGATAAACTATGATTTAATTTTCTTTGAGCTATCTATTACTCCACTGCAGTATTAGTGTTACCCGTAGGATTTATCTGCTTGCCTCTGACATCCAGTCTGCACTCTATTTCAGCTTCACCACACTCATTAACAGCTGTACAGGTGTAACAGCCACCATCGAACAGAATGGTTTTCCGGATCTCCAGGGTCAACACACTCAACATACAGAATTTGGCATCCCCAGAGAGATCCATTTTGGTTTTATACCAGAATATCTTTGGCTGAAGAACACAAAAGAATAATTTTGAAATAGAAGGTAGGTGCTGGAAGCATTTGGAGCGACTGTGAATGATTGGGAGCATGCTGGCAGCTCCTTGGCACAGTGTGCGTGTACCTGGGAGTGGCTGTGAGCAAATGAAATCCTGGGGAATAAACTGGAAGTGACCATGTGTAGCTGGGCCTAAGCTGGTGGCAAGTGGAAACCACTGGGCAGTATCTGGAATCATTTCTGTATAGACTGGGTTCATACTGGTAGTGAGTGGGGTTGTACTGGGAGCAGCTAGGATCACCCTAGGAGTGATTGGGAACAGCTTGATGCTTTCTGAAAGTACTGGCAGTGGCTGTATTCTGGGGTCTCTGGTTGTTACTGGTCTTGGAAGCTAAGCCTTTACCCACAGCGGATGGTGAGTAGCTGAAAAGTGGCTAGGCCGAGGGGTAATCCAGCAACTAGTTTTGTCCCAGAACATTTTCCTCTGCCAGTGGTGTATCAAAGTCTGAGAGAGTTAATGTGCAACTAGGTACTTCTGGTTGGGAAGGATTGCTCAGAGCACTGTTCTCTGTGTGCACCTCTCACAGAGAAAAACGTGCTGGGACAACTACACATAACACACTGGGACTAGGAATGTACCTTGTTAGATATATATGCAAGCACATTACTGCACTCTAGCAGATCACAGGTTCAAACCTTAAAACACCCAGGTCTTGGAAGCCTTTACCCACAGCGGATGGTGAGTAGCTGAAAAGTGGCTAGGCCGAGGGGTAATCCAGCAACTAGTTTTGTCCCAGAACATTTTCCTCTGCCAGTGGTGTATCAAAGTCTGAGAGAGTTAATGTGCAACTAGGTACTTCTGGTTGGGAAGGATTGCTCAGAGCACTGTTCTCTGTGTGCACCTCTCACAGAGAAAAACGCCTTTACCCACAGCGGATGGTGAGTAGCTGAAAAGTGGCTAGGCCGAGGGGTAATCCAGCAACTAGTTTTGTCCCAGAACATTTTCCTCTGCCAGTGGTGTATCAAAGTCTGAGAGAGTTAATGTGCAACTAGGTACTTCTGGTTGGGAAGGATTGCTCAGAGCACTGTTCTCTGTGTGCACCTCTCACAGAGAAAAACGTGCTGGGACAACTACACATAACACACTGGGACTAGGAATGTACCTTGTTAGATATATATGCAAGCACATTACTGCACTCTAGCAGATCACAGGTTCAAACCTTAAAACACCCAGCACCTGCTCCAACAAAAGGGCTGAAAACAAAGGCCTAGCACTGGCATTCTCTTTCCCCTTGCAGCCTGTAAACGGCACACGCACTCTGATGCTCAGAACATTCCTTCTCAGCTCTCTGCACCATGTTACACTTGACATCTTGCGGACGATCCCTGTTGGAGGATCCAAATACCAGGTTGGAGGGAGCAGATCCCAGTTTGAGGCTCCCAGAGCCATATTTGACAGGCCCAGACACCAGTTTGAAAGGCCTCAGAGCCTAGTTTGGGGGACCCAGATCCCAGTTTGAGGCCCAGACACCAGTCTGGAGGTCCCAGCCCCAGTGGACAGTACATTTAGTGAAGGCCACCTGGACCAGGCCACCTGGTTAATTAATACTAGAGGTTCTACCAATCGAGCTGGCCCTGCTAGGGAAGACTGTCTGGATTAGTCCTGACTCAAGCAAAGGCAAACCCATCCATGGGACTGCCGTTGCTCAAGGACCCAGGAGAGACCAAGACAGAACACTTTCTTAAAAAAGTATGTTTATTTTGTTTAAAAATAAGAGTTACACTTGCACCAGAGGCTTTTTTGTAGTCAGAATGCCCTTCTCAAACAGGAGCGTGGCTAGAGAAATCTTTTCCTCCAAGGTTTCACATGGTAGGCTACCCACGCTGACATGATTTGGATAGGAAGACAGGAGAAATTCGATACTGTCTGTATACTCAGGATCTAGCTCAATGAACTTGGGTTCTTCCTTGTGATACACTCTTGAGTTTTCTGTTGTGTAGTACAGCATCAGTCCTGCTTCTTCATTACACAACCTGAGGACGCCATGGCGGAGGAGACGTACTTCAGTGTCTTTTGTTAGCAGTATATCAACATTGCAGGGGCCTCCATCTCGCCACTGGGCAGGGAAGCCGTAGACACTCTGTGCTTTTTCACTCTGTGTCAGCACAGGGGGGAGACAGTCATGAAGAAATGACTTGGCTCTCTGATCCACGGCAGCATCAATGGGTGCATAGTCGACGAGTTTCTTTATCAGGTTCTGCACCTTCTCCATAAAGGCTGTTCTGCGAGCGTCGGCGGTGTCTGAGTTGGCAACCCCCATGTACCCCAGGTAGTCCATGGGAAGCCCTCGTCGGTATTCCACATCCTCCTCCAGGGCCATCTGCAGGGCAGCTGGCAGGAGCTTCTCCAGAAAGTCCCCCCAGGAATTCCTCTGGTAGGAAGAGACAGTGATGTGGAGCGAGTGTGCATCAGGGAGACAGTCACCCTGGTGGATAAAGCCTCGGGGGAAGTACAGCAGGTCCCCGGCCTCCAGCACCGTCTCCAGCACCGGCTCGCCGAGCTCGGCCTGCGTGAGGTTCGGGCTGGAGAACCGGGGCAGCACCTCGGCGTCCGTCCGGGGGCTGTACACACGCCAGTGCTTCTTCCCCTCCAGCTGCAGCACGAAGGCCTCGATGTCATCGTAGTGGGGGGCGAAGCCCTGCGTGCCCGGCGGGGTGAGGTACGTGTTGGCCCCGGCCATGCTGCCGAACTGCTCCTGCAGGATGGAGAGGAAGTG
>NW_008653254.1:0-13325 GCF_000695815.1 Acanthisitta chloris
GGAGCGCTGCCCCGCGGGGATCCAGCCTGGAGCTGCTGTTCCTTTCGCCTGCTCCCCGTCTCTGCCGTTGTGAAGTCTGCAGGCTCCTCTGAGATGAGTTCACAGGCCTCTGGTTTTGCCTCCTGGACCTGAATGGAAACCTTTTATTTTCTCATTCTTTTTTCCCCTCAGTTCAGGGAGTATTCTTTCTTGCCTGCCGTTACCCAAGTGCAGATGACACTGCACTCTAAAGATGCCACGGATCCCTGTGTAGCTGTGTTGGTGCTGCTTCTCCTTCTCTTTGGAAGGAAAAAATCCCTGAGCTTTTCCTCTCCTAAGACTGCGGCGTCTTTAACATCCTGTGTGCATGGGATGCACTTCGGTGAACTTGTGTGTTGAACCTCGAGTCCTTCCTGTAGGACTTCCTGAAAACAGCCGAGGGGAAAAGAGGCCAGGGATATCTAGCCTTGGCCACAGGGAGATGGCTGTGCTCAGGAATATCCTGAGGAGGCAGGATAATCCAAACATGCTTGTTTGGACAGGACCTGTTCAATCCTTGCTTGTTCTGATGGAGATGATGGCTGTTGTGCATCAAGGGATGCCTAGAAAATGTGTCAATTTCTGGCTTTGCATTATGCAGCTTCAGGGGCAATTGCCTCTCAATTTTCATGTTCTAGAGCTATATTTACTTTGGAAGATCATATAAGCAGGTTTATGCAGGGGTGTATAGATATATCTATATATAGCTATATGTCTCCTGAGGCCTATGGAAATTGTTTTACTAGATCAAACAGATCATCAGTTTAGTCTGTCCTTTCGCTTGCTAATTCACATGGTCCAGAGGAGGTTCTGAGAAACTGCAATGAGCTGGGGTGAAAGAATTCTCTCTTTGCCAGGAAACTTTGCTGCACAGAGGCTGATGTGAGGCCTGAGGCATAAAAATTTAGAATCCTTCATAAGATGGTATAAAATGTCTCTGAAAGCTACCTTGCTGGGAAAACAATGTTGTTCTTATTCTCCAGGGCATCATTCTTCTCTTAGTCTCTTGCAGCAAGCTGTGAACTGCCGTGTTGGAAAGTCTGCTTGGCTGTTTTGTCACCATCAGATAGGAAAATTTCAACCCCCACCCCAATTTGATGCATCTAATGTATCAAGACTCTACTACCCTACAAAACCAGATTAGTATCTGCCCTAGTAGATACTGGTCTGAAGATGGTATTGCAGGGGAGGGCTCCATGTAGGGCTGTCTTTAGCAGCACGCAGACAGTGCTGGGGGACTGCTGTTCCTCGTGATTTTGCCAGGCAGCCTCAGAGAATAAACTAATGGGATGAGGACAGTTGACAGTAACAGAAATCACATGGACACAGCTCCATGCACAATGTTCTTCATGGTCAGAGAGCTTTGCGGGTATTGATCCTTATGTACAATAAACTAGGTTTAGTTTCCATAATGTAGCTATTCACTGCCTAAATCTTTTTGATTTGCCAAGGCTGCTCTGGCAACTGAATCCTCCCACCTCTCCTGTCTGCTTGCAGGAGCTCATCTTGGATTTAAGGACAGTGACAAGAAACTTTAGCTGTAGCAAATGTGTCATCTTCCACTGAGTGGAGCAGTGTCTTCCTTGTTCCTGCCAGATGCCTTGGCTTGCTGTCTGTATAAAGTCTGAGCTGGAAATACTTGGTTTACTTTGTATGTCTGAATCCTCAATGATTCATTTTGGTGTCACACCAGAAGAGCAGAGTTGCAACAATTAGTAAGGCTTTCTGTCCTTTGCCACTGTGTATCTTTTGACGTGTCTATAACCCAGTAGTTTGCAAGGGAGATGCCATTGATATTCTCATTACCCCTCTTAATAGTTTTCTAGCAACGTTCTCTTTTCCTGCATCCTGAACCTTTAATTTCTTGGCTGATGCCAGGAAGGATTTGCTTATGCACGGCCCTAATTGCACATTTTGCTAAGCAAACCTGACCTCTGCAGCTGTGCAAGGAGCACTGGGGTGGATTTGGTGGGTAGTTTGGGACTAGATGATCTGTAAGGTCCATTCCAACCCCTAAAATTCTATGATTCTATGATTTACTGAGTATTCCCTGCATGCTTCTACTGTGCCAAGGAGCACCATGTGCTCTTCTCAGGCCATATGTTCAAAAGGTTTGCCAGCCCTAAGCTTTAAAAAACCACCAGCCAGATGTGAAAAGAAAATGCCATGGGATGACATAAGTGGGGATTTTTTTTTGACAATTATGTTCTTAATTTGCTTTCTTATGCTGATTTCTGATTGTCTTGGAGATTTCTGCATGTCTCTGTAAGCTGCCAAGAGTGCTTGATTCTCAGTATTTCACTTGACTGCAGGACATAAGTGCCTCAAGTGGAAAAACAAGTATGTTGAGCTTTGAGAGAAAACTGCCAAAAATAGCTGTTGTGCATAGGTTGTGGTACTGAAGTGTGGAGCCATGGTGGGCTTTTCTTTTGATGGTTTGTTCAGGTTGAGGTAACATGATTGGGAAACCTTGTGGACTTATTAAGCAAGTCTTTTTCTCTTAACCATGTGTCACAGAGCACTAAAGCAGGAACAAATACTGTTCTGTGCTGTTAGAGACTGTAGCTTTAATCACAGCTTTGTTTTGGAGGAAATGGGGTATGGTACAATGCCTTGGAAGGGTACAGTGTTCTGATCTGCTTGGCATAACTGGAGGAAAATCTGTCAAGTAATAAGACTGAGAGAAAAGAGGCTTTTAAGTCCCTGCTTCCTATCTAGTGGAGTGTGTGACTGCAGTTAATTTAGCAGAGATATCATCTGAAGGAGGAGCTGTTGTCTCTACTTCTGTTGTTTTAATCTCTGCTGGTAGGGGACTTCATATCACTTTTCTGCACCACTTACTGACCCCATCTGTGTGGCAGGGACTGCCTGGTTCAGAAGGATGTTTGAGGATTATACATACATGAAAACCCTGCAGGAAAGGTCTGTGTTGTTCTGAGGATGGCAGGAGACCTCTGAAAATGTGACTAGGAGCTGTGAAACTCCTGTGGTGGGCCAGCACTTTCTGGGTTTGGGCCTGGCTTGAGCTTGTGCTGCTGGTAAGATCCTGGGCCGGTGCAAAGACGTCACTGCTCACAGCAGGTGATGTGTCATGGGCTGAGGCAACCTGTGCTTCTGGAGAGGAGATGAGTGTATGAATAAGGGGAAAGCTCTTAAGACCTATCCTACAGCTTTTTGAGATAATTAAGCTTTAGCACATGTGCTGGGTGAAGGCGAAAGCAATGCAATGAAGGCTTGAAAAATGCCTAGTTGTTGTAGCTGTGCTACCAAGGTAAACAATATGCAGCTGTTTATTACTTCCTGTCTCAGCTCTTCCAATGAATAACAAACAGGTTATCTGCAGACCTTTGGAGGAGTAGAACTGGTAGCTGTGTGGTGTCAACAATAAAATTATGTAATGTCTAAATATGTTATTCAGGCTGTGGAAAGCAAACTTTTCAGGAAAAATCCACCTGTGTTTGGACATAGCTAGGTGAGTCCAGCTTCTGGAAGAGGAGGGTTAGAAGGAGACCACAGGCTTGCAGGCTGTCAGTAAACCCTTGGCTGAGCATGGTGGGAGCTGAGGAGAGGTGCAAGTGCAGGGAAGAAGATCTAACACATCATACAGGAATTTGGTGGCTCTCAGTGTTATGGTAGCTGAATTCCTCTCTATCTCATTCAGCAAAACATCTGTGAGTAAGCATAATGCTTTTACCTGCCCCAGATTACCCTCATCTCCCATTTGTAAAGTGAAGAGGAGGAAACCAAGTTTTTCTCCAGCTGGGAACTGAAGGTGTAGGTGACCTGTAGGTTGACATCAGTACAGATGTTGGAGTCTTCTCTCTGGACAAGGGGTCTGACTCCCTGTAAAATGCTGGTTTGTCTATAGGCAAGGACTAATGTGGCTGTACTGTGTCTAGGGAAGGTGAACTGTATGCCTGAGGTGAAGGTGAGATGAGAAATGTAAACATTGCTGAGCCTTATTTTCCCCATAATTATTTGTGGACTAAATGCCTGGGTTTTGTGCAGTGGAACAAGCAGGCCAGCAGAGCCATCCTGCTCTGGTGTGAATTGCAGCAGGCTGAAGCTCCTGGCCTCTGTCCAGCTCCCCTCCTTGGCAGTTGCAGAGTACTGAGCTTTGCCCAAGAAGGAAGGCAAACGTCATCATTGCTTAGATAAGATAAAGCATGACCAAATCCTTGTTACCCTTGGCAGGTGTGGCTAGATGCTGACTGGAGTTTGTGCAGCTCAGAGGAACAGTCAAGCATTGCAGCTGTGGGGAGGGTTGCAAAGCCTCTTTAAAACTTGATGCTGGAGCCCAAAAGGGAAGGTGAGTGCACCCCAAGGGATAGTGACAGCAACGGGTGAGAATGATGGGCCTGAAGGGTGTGAGTGGAGAAATAGCCACCCAGTAACCCTGTGGGCAGAGGGACTTCTGCTGTGTGTTCCTGTGCCAGTGTCCTGCTGTGGACTCTGGTGTTGATATTGCTCCATGAGCAGCTCCATCACTTGATGCCCTCTGAGCAGGGATATGTAGGTGCCCTGGTGTCTAGCAGGGCTGAGAATCTCTTCAGCAGCAGTGCCTCTCTCTTCATCTATTAGATTTTTGAAGTTCAAACATGCCTGTTGTCCTGAACTGTGTCCTTCCATCTGAGATTATGGGAACTAGGAAAATACTTCAGATTTATTGGAGCGAAAAAGGACACATGCAGATGTCCCTACATTTCTTTCATTGCATGCTTTGCTCCTGTGCTTGAGAGATGCATTCCTTCTTCCTTTACCCTCCTTGCCTCTTAAAGCAGTGTGCAAGATGTCTTTCTCCCAGACAGGTAACCAGAGGAGTAATCCTCTGCTCCAGTGCTCAAACCCCTTTGATTTAATGCATTTCCTATGGCACAAAGAGTCTTTCGCTTCCTATGCAAATCTGGTTGCTCAGTCGAAGCTGCTAAATGCAAATGGACCACTTGTGTCTGTTCCCTCTTTGCAAGAGTGGTGTGGGCTTTATGTAAAGCATGAAGATAAGACCTCAGGAGCTTGGAGAGCAGAGCAATACACAGATTTGTGCCAGGAGGAAGGTCAGCATGGCTGTGGTTCATTCACAACCTGTTTCCAGACTTGTGAGGTGGGATACTAGGCAGGGGGATGTTTTGAGCTGCCAGTGTGAAATAAATGAACATTTATAGAAATGGATTAACATTTACTAGTTATGGGGGGATGAGGGGGGTCAGCTGGTTATTCTCTTCCCTCTCTCCTTACCACCTCCCTGCTGCATCCAACTGCGATTTGGTGACTCAACCCATTCTGACGCCTGGATCCTTTCCTCTATTCAGGTTGGGCAAATAATGTTCAGTCTGTAATCATGCTTGAGAGCTCTTGCTATTGCCCTAGATATGGGGAGCTGTAGTAATGCTTAGATTGACTTAATCCAATTCAATCTGAAAATCCACTTCTCTGAACAATGTGTTGCATGTGGGGGGTGGTATTCAAGTGTCTTTACTAAATCAAGAACCTTTCTAGCATCAGTAGATGAAGCCTTTTCCTTTTCAATGTGTACCATAAATACACAGGATGTGCAGTATGGTCAAATTAGCATTACTGTGGGAACCATAACTTTTTGTGTTTCCTGACCTTTATCCATGTGATGCTAAGGATTCATTGATGTGGTACCAATGTGTGGTTTGTTGTTGCTTTTTTTTTGCTGTTTTATAAGCTTTTTTGTTCTGGTCAGTACTAAGAGAACCTTTATAAAGAAGCCTAGGAGGAGATTAGGGACAGGAGAAGCTGCAAGGTGCAGGAAAGCAATTTGCTCCCTTTTTTGTGCTGTTCTAGCAGCATCTGAGCTGAGACCATGAGGCAGTGTTAGGCATGACTTCTGCAGCAAGGGTGAACACAGTGGTGAGTAAACTCTCCTGCTTGGAGGCAGGTACCTCATTTAGTATGGGCTTGTTTGGGTGGTTTTTTTTCCAAAGCTACAGTGCTAGAGCCCCAAAGGATGTGGGGTCCTCAGGCTGAGGCAGAGCTGAGCCTGTGAGCAGTGGAGAGGTGATCACCCTGGTCTGAGTGGAGCAGAGCTCCAGCAGCACAGAGCCCTCCCAGGTAGCTCAGGGAAGCTCTCTGTCCCTGTTAAACTTGCATTAAAGACAGTTAATGGTTTGTAGTAGTCTTCTTGCCCACTTTTTAGTCTAGGTTCTGAAACAACCATCTTAAAATAATTGGGAAGGACCTGTCTTTACCTTTGCTTTCTGCAGGTCCCATTATTGCTTGTTGCTGGGAGAGTGGGCCTATTTGGGGCTCCTCTCTTTGCAGGCTGATGAGGTCTCTGCTGTTCAGGTACCAGCTGGAGTCCTCTCAGTGGGAATTGTCAGAAGTGGGGTTTTTGCTCTCTGTAGAGTCTAGGCTTGTGACTTGTATGGCCAAGCTTGTTTTCTGGGCAAATATTATCCTTGAGGGCTGGCACAAAGAGGCATTTGGGGTAGGGGGGACAAAATCATACCAGGTGATGAAGAAGAGCCAGCCTGCCAGGGTCTCAGCATGATCAGTTTTTCTTTCCTTTGTCATCTTTCCTGAGAAGACCTCAGGCTTAACCAGTTAAACTCCCTAGTTTAACTAGTGGGACCTGACACAGCTGAGGGAAAATTCATGCTGCCTGGAGACTCTGGAGCTGCCACTGAGCAACAAATCCCCATCAGCACCTCCCACTGCCAGCAGGCAGGGGTGGCTTTGCTTCCTTTGAGGGATACTGTGGGATAGAATGGCACTTTAGTCAGTGGCAAGATAGAGAGTGGCATCTCTGTCTGCTTTAGCAAGACAATCCTGGGATGTGCACACCATCCCTGGAATGTGTTTTACAGTGCTTTGGGAACATGCTCCTTGCCCTGTCACCTTACACTTTGCTTTTCTTTTTGCCTAAGTTCTCTGTGCTTCTCTTTGTGGAACAGGTTGCCAGCCTCATAAAAGTGGAGCTGAACATGAGGCAGGATTCACAGGAGTAGTTTCCAGTCCTTCCCTTATTGAAATTGGATGGGGGGTTGGCAGCAAGCTAACTACAAGCACAGCTAGAGTTTCTCAGGGAAGGTAAGCTCAACATGAGATGAGGGATCATCTGCTTTCTTACCACTTCTTCCCCTCTTGCCTAAGGCAGCTCAGAAACAAGCCCTTCTCCTTCACAGCTGTGTGCAGGGCAGGATTACAAGGAATTTACCTTGTCAGCTAAAGGGCAGGGTTTTTTTGTGCTGCTTTCTGAAGTGATGGCTACTAGCCTATGTTGGAAAGGGGATGAGATTCGGAGGGAGCATTGCAAACCACACCTCCCAGCTTGGACCGGCTCTGACACTCAGTCTGATTTACAACCCTGATGTTCCCTCTCCGCTAGCTTTTTGCTGTGGTTCCAGGGAAGGGAAGCAATACTCTCCTGCTGCTCGAGGTATTTGGGTACAACTGCAGAGAGAGCAAATGGGGTGGAGGAGAGGGAAGAAAGTCTCTCTCATTTGGGCAAGGAACTGTTTGAGAAGGAAGTCAGAACGAGTTTGTGAGTTGCTGTGTCTCAGCAGTTTATCCCGAGGAATTTTCTGTTCCGACTTCCTGCTTTTACTTTAAAGCAGCAGAGTAGAGATCACTGAGGGCAGTGGGATTGTACAGCACTGCAAAAAGCAGTTGTTACTCCTGGGACAGAGGAAGGAAAATTTATTGATTCACTTTCGAGAGCTGGAGGTGCCTAATTAACAGATGGTTAATGCTTCAGTTTGGACCACTTGAGATCTTTGCAAAATGTTGAACTGAAGAAACTTGCTCTTGGTTCTGTAAGTTGATTAACAGATTCTAGTGGCTCATTGATTCGGGAATCTGCTGATTTAGTGTCATAGGTGAATATTAGAGTGTGTGGGATTGTGATGTTTTCTTACGAAATGGATGTATTGAACTGGTTAGATTAAAGACTTAAGGATTTGCTGCTGCATATGCTTTGTGAAGACTAGAAATTTTTCTTTAAAAAATATTTGTCAGGATATTTTCCACTCTCTCTCATAAGCAAACCTATTCCCCTCTGCCCCTTCCTGTAATCCTACATCAGTGTTCCTGCTGTGAGCTTCTGACTCAGTGACAGCTTTTGTCAGAGGGAATATCCCACCACTCAGCCCTCTCCCAGTAATTTCACCTTTCGCAGAACAGTTGTACAAGCTGAACAAAAGCATCTCTCAAACAGCATCTGCTTCTAAGTTTGCTTCAAATGCCGTTCCTTGCTTTGATTGCTCCTTGGACTAACTTGCCTGGTATGCTGGGAACACATGCACATCAGTTGCATGTGTTATCCCACTTTATGGAGGAGCAGTTCAAGGTTTGTGGCTGCTCAAAACATTCTCTAGTTTTCTGTCTTGTAGAAATCTGAGGTTTTTAGTATTTTGTTGAGATTGCCCCCTCTGAATGAGAAAGAGGGAGGATGTTTCTTATATCTTGTATGGCATCCTGGAATTCTTGTACATTCAGACCAATCTTTTGTTCTTTTGGGAGGAGGAGTGGGAGTACCTGGATTCAAGACTTCACCTGTATCCTCCTCAGTGGTCTGTCAGCCAAGTCTCTACTCAAGGCATGGATTTCATCCTTTTCCAGTGCATAGGTCAGACTGGCATTTCAGGAAAGGTGTTTTGCATAGCACTGCCAACCCCTCCTTAGCTCACAGGAAGGAGTGAATTTTTACCTTTTTACCCACTGTTAGCAGGGTAGGTCATGAGCTGAGAAGTAACCTAGTGTCACACACCTGTGCACATGGCAATTCTCATCTCTGTGAGGTGGTGAACGGGTTAACTGTGTGCTTGGATATTGGCTTCACCCAACTGCCTGGCTCTGTTTGTTGTTTTATTAACATTGGCAGAAAGGTCAAACCATCCATGGGTCCTATGCATCCCTCCTGGGCAAACCAGTACAGCACCAGCCACAGCAAGGATTTTCCAGGGAGCTGTGGTGCCTAGAAATCCTCTCCATACTCATTCCTACTTGTTAACATTTGCAAACCTTTTTTTATCCTTGAGCGAACAGATTCAGAATAGTGACGTAAAGCTTTTTCCCCGGTCCCATTGCTAACACGTAGCCTAGAAAATATTATGGGGGTGGAATAGTGGTGTCCAGTTCTCAAGATATTGGAGGTGAACTTCCTGGGATGAGAAAAACATGCTTGAACTTCATGCACACCCCCTGCAGTTGTAGCTCTCTGAATAAGGAGGGTTTGGGAACTGCAGAGAACTTACTGACTCAGCTGGAGAAGAAATCACTGTCTGTCCCATGTATTCAGTAAGCAGTGGGAGTGGATGCCTTACCAGAAAGAAGTTTCTCCCTGTAAAGGGGAAAAGGATTGTGTGGTCTGATGTTCTGGTTTGATATTTTATCTATGTGTGTGATGGAGAAGCTACCTTAGGATGACATAAAGCCATGAATTTTTGTTTGTGTGAGGCTGATTTCAAGATAAAGGATCTTGATCAACAAAGATAAGGCTCTTGCCCACTTCTCTGAGCTTACACCTGTGGTACTCCAGGTGAGATGGGATTGTCACAGGAATTTTAGCCTTTGCACAACGAGGGCACTAAAGCAGCTGAGGAAAACTTGCAGCTGGCTAGGAGGGGATTGAGCTCAAGACAGTGGGTGGTTGTTGGGAAATTTAAGGAAAAGGTGGCAGAACAAGATTGGGAATCAACTACAGGCAGCAGTGAACACCTTTCTCATTCAGCATCTCAAGGTTGGGTGACAGAAAGATCATCCTCCATGAGGCTAACACCAGTTATTTCTCTCTCTCTTACAACAAAGGTGAGAACTAGTTGCCTGGAGAGGGTGACTAACTTAAACAGTGACTCTGCTGGATGAATGTGCATAGGTAACAGCAGCCCAAGATGTATCCTACTGAGGCCAGATAAGGTGTGTGGCTGTCACAGAGAGATTCAGCTTCTTGTCAGAAGAGAAAATCTTTGTTCTGGTGTCAGAGAGACAGAAGAATCTGAGGACTCAAAGAACTGAGTCCAAGTTATGGGTCTGATGGCAATGATAGTTGTGGGGAGAAGCCTGACCTTTGGCTGTTGGAGTACCAAGTCCAGTTCCACGGGATTGTTGTTGGTGAAAATGCAGCAGGTGCTGTGGTCCTTTTGGTTGAAGACTCTGTGTACTTTGGGGGTGGTTTCTGCAGATGAGCAAACAGTCTCTATTCATGCTGAGGAACAGCCAGCCTGAACCAGCATTGTGTCTCCCACAGTAGCTAATGGCAGCTACCCTCAACTTCCCAGCATAAATGTGTAATGAAACATTACTAGTACACTCTTTTGGCTGTTTGTAAATCAGAAATTTTTCACCAAAAGAGATGTTTTGTGTAACTGTCCTTCATGGACAAACTCAGAGCAGAACAAAACAGCCACTTTCTGCAGCCTACGAATGCCTGTGACATCCTCAGCATCCTGTGTCAGCAAGTCCCACACTTTAGTGGTTTGTAGGGAAGTGCTTCCTCCTGTTTGATGTGTAACTGCCATCACCAAGTTTAATCTGAGGCTCCTGGTTATTTTCTTAAAGAAGACAGTGAAGGAGGACAATTCTTCCTTTAGAACCTTTTATGCTCTTTTTCAACAAAAGGCTCTTTCTGACTAATATAATTTTGCTCTTGAAGCACTTCAAGGACACTGATGGAGTGTGTCTAGCTCTCTACCAGCACAGGACTGAGGTGTGCCTCCTTTCAGCCTGATTTTTTGCCTGCAGAACACCAAGTATGGTTGCATTTCTGAGGGCTGGGGAAGAACCTCGTGTACCTGGTGCCTCTGCTGCACACAGGGTATGAGAAGAGTCTCCACAGCAGCATTTCTCCTGGTGTGTCCTCACTGAGCTGCAGCAGCCAAGATCCTGTTTTTCTTGATGGCATCTTAGGTGTGCAATAACCAGTGGCATGAGCCCAGCAGAAGTATGCTGACTGATGGTTGTTGTCTCTGGTGCAACGTGCTCTGCACGTAAGTGCTCGCTTTTCTAAAGGGATGGGTAAGGCAGGAAGAATTGCCAATGATTTTCAATTAAACAAGCTGAGGAGCTGCCCTGGATTTACATCATTTCCTGAAGAGCTTTACATGCCAGCTTATGTTTGGAGTTTGTCTTCCTTACGGGACATTTCCTGCCTGCCCCACCAGCCCTTGGAAAAGAGGAGTAGATGAGAGCAAGGATCTCCTTTGCCTGAGCTCCCAGTGCTCAGTTTTTGCTTTGGGTCAAAAATGATCCAACACGTCTGATGTCAAGGGCCAAGTCCTCTGTCTTCTATCCTCCTTTTCCCACAGCTGAGCTGGCAAAGTTTCTTTGCCTCCTGCCTACCTGCATGGCCCATAGGTATCACCAGCAGAGCGGAGCACATAGTCTGTGGTCAACATGCTTGGTGTTACCCAGGTGAAATCTGCCTTCTGATTGCTGAACTCAAAGCAGCATCTACCTCCAACTTCACTACACAGTTAGCCGTGTTCAGCTAATGAGAAAACAGGCTGTATTATCCCTTCATAGCTAAAATATCCTGTCTTTCACAACTGTGTTCTTGGGCTGATTGTCCCTGTCCTCTAACAGCTGCATATTTCTGGTACAACATTAATGGTGGTGGCATCAGTGGGAAATGATACTGCTCAGGGCATTTTCTCCTTGAAGTGAAAGATGTTCACTTCTGCTGGCTAACCATGTCCTTTGAGGATGTGCAGCATGATCTCCAGACTATGAAAATGCAATTAATTCTTCTTCTTGAAGCCAAAGGGTATGATATAGCTTTTTTTTCCCATTACTTGCTGTTGTAGCATACAAAATGAGTCCTTATGTTGCATTGTATGTTATGTAATGTTTTATTCTGTCTGTTGAAAACAAAGTTTCAGGAAACCTGTAAGCCTTTATTAAGTGAAGGAATTTGTAAAAATGAGCTGTTTTCAAACTAGCTGTTGCTATTTGTCATGTCTTACTGCAGGCATGTTCTTTATTTTCTGAAAAATCTGCTTTGTGCTGGTTATACCAACAGATCCAAGACCATTAGCTGTTTATGGAAAAAAATGTGGTTTGGATTTTGTTTTTAATTGTTGAGAATTAACTCTTGGCCCAAATATTATTAGAGGAAAAACTGATGCTTTCTCACTCCATTCCCCAAGCAAAACAACCCAACAAAGCCAAAACCCCAATTAGTAGAAGAGGTTCCAGCGCAAACATGAGCCCTCAGTGTTCACAGAGCTGATGCTGTGACAGGGTGAGAGACCTGTGAGGTACCACTGGCTTGTGGTGGGCATAGATGGGGAGATAGGGCAAGGGGTAATGGGTTCAGATTGAAGGAGGGGAAATCTAGGTTAGATGTTAGGAAAACTCTTTATCCTCTGAGGATGGTGAAATACTGGCACAGGTTGCCCAGGGAGGCTGTGGCTGCCCCAACCCTGGCAGTGTTCAAAGTGGTTGAAGCCTTGAGCAACCTGCTCTGGTGGGAGGTGTCCCTGCCCAGGGCAGGGGGTTGGGACTAGATGATAAGGTCCATTCCAACCCCTAAAATTCTATGATTAGTGGCAATTTCTGGGGCAAAGAGTATTGTTTTGGTATGTCGTAGATACCTGTGTTGCAGATGTACTATATGGATAGTTTTTGGCAGGTATTGGTGCCTTCTGTTGAGTGCTGTTGAATTGGGAAGCATGAATGAGTGCAGGTTTAAGAAGTTTATTTGTTCATCTCTTGAGATGAAAAAAGAGAACTGTTACCACTCTCATGGTGGTAACAGTTGGAGATGAGAGCACAAAGTGCATTGAACAAGTTTCCCCATGGCATGTTTTTTTAGCAAAGATCAAAAATTGATGTGGTAAATGCCTCTGTGATGAACTTTGGTGAGGGAAATGGTGAGTTGCAGCAGAGTCCCCTTTTGAAGCTGCTCTACAGAATGTCGAAGCCCCTTGCAGCTGGCTGTGTCTCGGGATATACCTCTGTATCCTACTGGCATATCCCATGGTGAAGTCATCCAGCCATACTGCAGCACGGGTTAGCTCAGGGCTATCAGGCTGGGCTAATCCCCTGCTGAATAAACAACGCAAAACTTCCTGGATTCGTTCCTGTTTCCTTAAAGGGATACAGTAAAGTGCAGGCAACTGAAAAGAGAAGAGGGTGAAGTGTCACTCTAGATATGAGCACCTGATTTCAGGCTCTCTGCCCAGGGTGTGTATTGGTTTCTCAGGATTTTTGAAAGAAAAAAAAAACCCTCGCAAAACAATTGATGTTTTTCTCATTTTTTCGCTGTATTTCTTTTCCTGCCGTTCCCTTTGGGAAGGGAGAACCCAACAACCACCCAAACAAATTCCAAACAATGGAAACAGATT
>NW_008653254.1:13354-36833 GCF_000695815.1 Acanthisitta chloris
GCAAAATTAACACAAAGTACACTCAGAAATAACTATTTTCTTTTTGCTCTCAGCCTTTTCAGGCACCATGGCAGAGCCTTTTAGCACAATTTCCACCATGTGGATACTCAGTTCTTTGAGCAGCTGTTGGAAATTCAGCCTGTGTTCGAGCCAGTTTGACACAAGGGTCAGTGTCTTTCCCCGTCAAGACATCTGCTCTGCCTTCACCTGGTCAGAGTACACTCAGAAATAACTATTTTCTTTTTGCTCTCAGCCTTTTCAGGCACCATGGCAGAGCCTTTTAGCACAATTTCCACCATGTGGATACTCAGTTCTTTGAGCAGCTGTTGGAAATTCAGCCTGTGTTCGAGCCAGTTTGACACAAGGGTCAGTGTCTTTCCCCGTCAAGACATCTGCTCTGCCTTCACCTGGTCAGTTTGTATGGCTGTGAGTTTGTCAGTGCATTTAGAATTTGTGCTTTTTGCATGCAGCTAGGATAATAATTGCAAATTATTGCAAGGCCACACCTTGAATCCTGTGCTCAGTTCTGGGCCCCTCAGTTCAAGAGGGTCATTGAGGTGCTGGAGCAGGTCCAGGGAAGAGTAACGAGGCTGGTGAAGGGACTGGAGCACAAGTGCCATGAGGAGAGGCTGAGGGAGCTGGGGGTGTTCAGCCTGGAGAAGAGGAGGCTCAGGGGAGACCTTCTCACCCTCTGCAACTCCCTGACAGAAGGTTGGAGTCAGGTGGGGGTTGGTCTCTTCTCCCAGGCAACCAGCAGCAGGACAAGAGGGCACAGACTCAAGCTCTGCCAGGGGAGATTTAGGTTGGGCATTAGGAAGAAAGAGTGATCAGACATTGGAATGTGCTGCCCAGGGAGGTGGTGGATTCACTATCCCTGGAGGTTTTCAAGGTGAGACTGGATGTGGCACTTAGTGCCATGGTCTAGTGACCATGGTAGGGTTGGGTTGGACTTGCTTGGAGGTCTTTTCCAAGCTGGTTGATTCTATAACTCTATGCAATATATATATTTGGTCACTGACTCTCACAGTACTATAAAATCTGGGATGTGTAGATGTGGCTGTGACATTCAACAGGCATTTTTATAGTAATTATTTGCTTTCAGAACATTAAGAGCAAAAAGAAGGTAGAACAAACACAGCAAGTGGCATATGTTTGATATAAAATGGTACAAGGACCTGTGAAGCCTAACTCTATGCAATATATATATTTGGTCACTGACTCTCACAGTACTATAAAATCTGGGATGTGTAGATGTGGCTGTGACATTCAACAGGCATTTTTATAGTAATTATTTGCTTTCAGAACATTAAGAGCAAAAAGAAGGTAGAACAAACACAGCAAGTGGCATATGTTTGATATAAAATGGTACAAGGACCTGTGAAGCCTTTAAAACTTCTTACTTGTCTGCTCCTGAGTGATGCTCCTATTTCATAAGCAAGCAACAAATGCTTTGTGCTACTGCATCTTGATGTGCTTTTCTTGTGCATCTGTAATTTGCTGTGCAATAGGCTTCTGCTGCAGGGATCCCTTACTCCAGCACTTCATCTCCTCTTCTTGTGCATGGGTTCAAACCTGTCTCATCCAGTGTATGTGTTGGGACCATGATCAATGTGCACCTAAACACCCAGTGAATTCCTTCCTTCGAAGTTGTAAGACTATTTTTCTGCATCAGGAGTAGAAAGGAAAGGGTGTGTGTTCTTCTGATGTGTTTAAATAAATGGCTTAAATATTTAGCTTTAGTATGGGGGTGGGTTTGTTGTTTCTAATAATATTGTCTTAGGCAGAGATACAGGAGGATGTCTTTTGGGAAACTTCCCAGCAAGTATCTGAGCACTTTTAGTTTGTGGTATACCTTGGACACCTACAGTGCACCTATAACAATACTTTAATATTCCCTTATAACACTATGCCACCAAAAATTCAGTGATACAAGAAAGCAAAAACCTGCTTTCCCACTACAGGACCCAAACACTGGACTTGTTGTGTAATCCTGGGTAAGCCACTTAGCCAGTTGTGCTTAGTTTTTTCCTCCTTGACTAGCTGCAGATTCATTGTCTTGCACTGGGGAGGACTGCTAGGAATGCAGCATATTCCATGTGCTTACCATGCCCTGTGGTGACTAGGGTCAGGTAAGGACCAGCTGTGGAAAATTTGGCTGCAGTCTCCACTTTCCTTTCCTCTTTGTCATCAGGCTATGGAAAAAAAGCAAAAACCCACCCCAAAGTTGTCATGTGCACTTGGTGGTCAGGGTCACATAGATAAGGGCTTGGCTGTTGATAGCATTTTAACTGTGTCTTTCCTTTACCTCTTTAACACTGCTTACTGCTACAAGAAGAAGATTTCTGAGACAGTAAATTGGAGACCATAACCCTGTAGTGCTACATTGAAAGTAATATCTCCCCTTTTCAGGAAAAGCAATTGGGTCTGTTGTTCTGTTTGTTGAAATTTGCCGTTTCTGCATTCAAGTTTTTCATTCTTCAGTGCTGAGGCTTTGAAACTATTTTCATGCTTGAGTTTCACGTATAATTATCAGTCTCCAGGAACTGAGTCTTAAAGTGCCAGCTGTCACAAGCATCAGGAACCAATTTGGAGCAACTGAGAGTCTATAGACATAGGCAGGTAACATGACTTACCCAGGGCCATATGGTTAGCTGAGTCAGGATTAAAATCCGAGTCTTGTGGTTTCCCCAAAGAATGCCAACCCTGTGGGATCCATCTGACCTTCTGGCACAGCTTTGCACATGGAAAACCTCAGTTTATGCCTCAGGTGGTTAAAATATTAATATAAGAGGTCTGAGTCTGACTGGTCTGACTTCTCTGTGTAGAAATACAAGACTTGCTGTTAGCTGTCTTTGCTGGCAGTCAAATTTCCCATTCTGTGCTGTGTCTGAGAAGACTTAGGTTTGCTTTCCAGGCTCTGGGAAAGTTGTCTTGCAGCAGCAGGTGAATTTTTGCTTGCTAAACCCCAGCACTCACCATGGCAGGAGATACCTGGTGTAATCCAGGGGTCCTGAAGACTGGCTTCCTCTCGAGCTCTGTGTCAGGTTGTTCAGGTGCTGGGCACTGCCCAAGGGGAAAGATGAGGCTTCAGAAGAACATTACACACTGGGACTGACCAGGGTGATTGGAGCCTGTTGGTGCCCTTCCCTGCCCCTGGCACTTCCATCTCTCAGGCCCTGGGAGAGGAGTTTTTGGTCTCTAATACAGTTCCCAGATGTGAAGGTGGCAGAAAACTCTTGTTTGAGCTGACGCTGGGACTGCATCTCTTGTGGAGTTGGTGCTGGGCAAACTGTGTACCCAGAACACTGGAATAGTCCCATGCAGCTTTGTCAGCATCCACTGACTGCAGCAGGCACCCCATTTCTATCAACATGTTCACATCAACTGTGTATGTGTCCATGCAGTTTCAAAGGGAGGCTGGACAAGTGTCTTGAAAGATGAGGAAGTACATGTGGCTCTGGAATTGCCCCACGCTCACAGTGGCTAGTCACTGGCAGATGTCTTCAGGGAAGCCTTTCTCTTTGCTTGCACTGCTGTTACTCTTCCCTCACCAGCCACTCATGGCCACTGCTGAGGGCAAGATGCTGGGCTAGACAACTCTGCTGTGACCCATTGCAGATGTTTTTGTGACAGAAAGCAGCAGCCCAAGATGCAGAGATTGTCCTGACTCCAGGCTAGGTAAGGAAATTAATTCTTAATTGATGTTGACTTAATGACTACCTTTTCCTGCCAGCAGGGACCTGGAAAAATTAATCCTGTCTGGAAGTTTTGGTAACAACCACTGGCTTTGTCACTGGAGGTGGTGTAACTACTCGCTGACAGGGCCTAGGACTGCTCTAGTGACCTCAGCCTCTTTTTAAGTGGTCCTTCAGTGGTGTTCTGCGTCTTGCTGGTGAAGCTGCTCCCCCAGTAGTTTGCAGTGTTGATCTGTAACTGAGGAAGGTACAACAGCACTTGTTAGACTGAGATCTGCTTAGTGCCTCATCTGCATTTATACCATGCTGTGCCCTTGCAAACAGGGACAGAGATGAAGACCTTCTTAGTCAGAGGCTTCTGGGAGAGAAGTCCATCAGAGCTGCAATGTATTTTGGTAACTGGGTCTCTCTCGTATTTGCTGCTTTGTTCCTCTACAAGTGCTGTCTCACCATTGAAAAACCACATCTGGCTTGAAGCCACTTGAAGCAGCTTGGACAAGAGACTCCCTGCTCTGAACATTGAATTAATGGGCTTGGTCCTTTACATGAGTGAAAGCCTTTCAGACTTTTGGCCATGTCAGGCTCCCAGCTCCTCTAATTAAGAGGCTTTTAGCTCAGCCAATGTTTGGGAGCTACAGTACAGCTGGGCTTTTGATAAAATGAGGAAATGCTAGAGGTAGGGATGTAATGGGTTGGATTTCAGCTTCAAAAAAAATGTCTCCGAGAGAGAACAGAACATCCTCCTTGCACCACCTTTTGTTTGCCCCAGCAAAGCTGGGGAGATGTCAACTGCGTGGGCTGCTCTGGCTTGGGAAATAGAAACGATGAAGCTGTTAATAAGGAAGTAAGATCATCTTTACTTTTGGGGACCTCAATGTATCTTAGGCAGCTAGAGGGTTGTGTCAAAAATATATTTCTTACTTGTGCTTTATCTCATTCTGTCTGTTTTCTGCAATCCTGTCATGGCTCTTGCACTGAACTCCTGTTTTCTTTCCTCCCCTGGTGCTGCCTGTGCTGTCTGGTGCAGGGTGCTGCTTGTGCTGAGGCCATATCTTTGCAAAAGGAATGGGTCTGGCAGAAAGCTTCAGGAAAGTGGCCTGTAGAAGCCAACAGTTATCATTCATCAGTGTGGCTTTGTTATTCCTCGCCATAATCACCTGTAAAATCCAGGCAGCATAAGATATTTGGGTGGGTTTCTGGGTTTGTTTTTGTTGAAGGCCAACTTTGCAACTTCTATTTGAATGTGAAAAGTAAGCTGGTGTTCTTTCTGACTTCTTTACTACTTACACGGACTTGCCATCAGATGCAAGTTAACTGTCCAGCTAATGGATAGAATCAAACTTCAGACTCCAGACTTTGTTGTGTTGGTTCCATAACACAAAAAGTGCCTGGTAGGAGGGTTTGAAAAGGAGCAAGAAAGGCAGACAGTGTGTGTCTTCTTCCTTTTCATGCTTTTTTCCCTCCTTTCCTCTGCTGTATTCCCTGGAAGTGTTTAAGAGGTGTCTGGATCTGATGCTGGAGGACATGGTTTAGGGGTTACAGTAGTTGACAGGTTAATGTGGGACTTGATGATCTTAGAGGTCTCCTCCAACCTTGATGATTCTGTGGGTCCAGCTCTGTGTCCATTGCTTGCCAGGGATGTCTATTTGACTAAAAACATATAATGATACCCTTTTACAGATAGTCTTCTGCAGAGTTTCAAATGAATATCTTTTCAAGTGACATGACACAGAGGTGCCCTGGAAAACCACGGATTTGAAAGAGGGAGTGAAGCGTTCTGCTTGCTCTTTGAGGCAGAACCACCCGCTGGCTCACGAAGCAGCAGTAATAACTGGAGTCAAATAGTGTGGGACATAATTGCCTTCTCCTTTTGTGTCAGCTTCATATCGCTCTCGCATGTGACATTCTTCCTGGCCATCATGCTCTTTATCCTCCCATTGTACTAAGAGTGCAAACAGAATTAATTTGTTTGTTATCATGGCATCTGTATGTGGCTTTTAATTTCTTGGAGATTAAAAAAAAAACCACAACCCTCAACCAACCCAACCCTCAAGCCCTCTTTGTCCAGCACTGTTTAAATCTGCTCTCAGCCTGCTTGCACAGCTCACTTCTGCCCTGCAATGCAGAATACAGATCTGCAGAAGGAGAAATCCAAAGCAATCAGTGCAACAAGGCTTAAAAAATGTGGTAATGTTGCTGAAGAAAAGCTGTCTGGAGGGTGTTATGTGACATCAGTAAGTCAGAAGGTGAGTTGGGGTAGGGATGTGCTGTACACATCTTTGCAATCACAGTGCTGTGCTTAAGTGAGTGCTCCCATTCCTAGCCTGGTTGCTTTAGGTACTTGCAAGTAATGGGAATTATTTTCTTTGGCCTCTGAAATGTCTCCATAGTTGTGTGGTTTCCTTCCTATAAAGGTGAACGTCTCAGATTAAAATTCTGTTTGGCAGCTTATGAGCTCTCAAAACAGAGGCTGGAAGGCAAGGGGTCAGGAGTGCCCAGTTTATTAGATTTTTCCCAGTGTAGGGATTGTCTGACCTTTCTTTGTGCTGTATTAGCATAAAAAAGTGATGGAGTTGCTATTTGGAAAGCATTAATAGGAAATGTCAGTGGTGGAAGGCCAGACAGGGGACCTGGGTGGGAGAGGGCTGGGAGAGACATTCCTTCTTCTCTTTCCTCTGTCAATTCTCTCTTCCTCCTATCTGTTCTTGTTCTGCTCTGGATTCTTACAGTTGTGATGCAGATTTGGTGTTCAAAGGTGGTGCAGAAAGGCAACAAGAGGAGGAAAAGCACATGCTATTATCAGGGGAATCAAGACCAGAGAGAAACATCTTGGTCAGGGCATCCAGGTTGCTATGTGAGAACTGGTTGCTGGCCCTACTCGCAGTGTCTGAGCCCTCTGTCTCAGCTAGTATGGGACTGTCATTGTGCTCCCACACAGATTTACCTGTGTGCTTTAATATTCCCTTCTCACCCTCTTGTCTTCACTTCCCTTGGCACCTGGCTTTCACCAGCAGAGAACTCTGACCGCCCTGTAGGTTTGAGCCAGAGGAGGAGAGATGGCAGAAGAGTATCCCTGCTTGGTATGGGATCTGGAGCCCATCACAGGGTGGAGGGTTATGGCTATGTGGAAGGCTTAGTGTTATGTACAGTGTGTACCTGTGTGTGGTATGTACCTCAGTGTGGTTTGTGTCTCAGATAACTCCCTTTTCCCCCTCTGCTCAGGTCATAGAATCATGGAATACTTTGGGGTTGGAAGTGACCTTTAAAGGTTACCCAGTCCAGAAAGAGATGTCGTGGTCTAACCCCAGCTAGCAACCAAGCCCCATGCAGCCACTTGCTCACTCCCCCACCAAAGGAATGGTGGAGAGAATCAGAAGGGTAAAAGCTAGAAAAACTCATGGGTTGAGATAAAGACAGTTTAATAGGGAAAGCAAAAGCCACACACACAAGCAAAGCAAAACAAGGAGTTAATTCACTGCTTTCCATGGGCAGGAGGTGTTCAGCACCTCCAGGAGAGCAGTGATCATCACACGGAATGTTTCCTTGGGGAGACAAACACCATCACTCCAAATGTCCTCCCATTCTTCCTTCTTCCCCCACTTTACATACTGAGCATGATGTGCTATGGTATGGAACATCCCTTTGGTCAGTTTGGGTCACCTGTCCCAGCTGTGTCTCCTCCCAGTCTCTCATGCGCCCCCAACTCCCTTGCCAGTGTGGCAGTATGGGAAGCAGCAAAGGCCTTGGCTCTGTGTGAGCTCTGCTCAGCAACAACAAAAACATCTCTGCATTATCAACCCTGTGTTCTGCACAAATCCAAAACATAGCCCCATACTAACCACTGTGAAGAAAGTTAACTCTACTTCAGCCCAAACCAGAAACACCTTTCAACCAACAAGGCATGTAACTAGATCATGTATGAATTGGAAGTGGAGGGTCATGTTTGACTAGTTTTTCTGTTTCCTGCCCCCACAGCTCTTCAGTTTGTCCCTGCCCTGGGGGAAAAGACTTTGAGAAGATGGAGAACCAGAGGGGAGTGCTCTTGGAATACGTTCGCTGGGAAGGAGAAGAGACAGGGCGTGAGGAGGATGAGGTGGCTCCTCGTGTTTCCAGCCAAACGAGCAAATTGGAAGATGTGCAGGTGGAGATGCTTGAGAAGGCAAGGGAGCTCTTCCAGCTGTGTGACAAGGATGAGAAGGGTTTTATCACCAAGGTGGACATGCAGGTAAGGGAGAAAAGTACTTTCCCTGTCCTGGGAGGATCCATAAAGTCATGGGTGGCAGAAGAGGGGAGAATGTGGCATGTCTTTACTTTTGGCAGGTGTGGGTGTCCATGTGAACACTGTCTTGTTCAGATTTCTGGGAGCCAAACTGCCACAGCCTACTGCTGGGAACCAAAAATCCCAGGAAGGCCTTGCACCTCCAGAGAATTCCTGAGATGAGTGGAACTGCAATTCCAAATTTTTAAGGAATTAATAAAATTCTTACAAACATCAAGCATGGAGTAGATGGGAAATCTGGGGGGAAACATCTTTGGTTTAATTTAAAAAACACAACAAAACAACATTGCCTGGAAAAGCCACACAATGGACAAGGACAAAAATCCACCAACCTCCGAGAAAAAAAAAGTGTAACTTTTTTTGTCTCAATAACTTTTTGTCGCAATAACTTTTTTGTCTCTAACTTTTTTTTGCCGAAAGCCTGATCTCAAAAACTCACTTTAGGCCTGAACTATGACTTTGTTCTAGAATACTGTGTTTTGCTGCTTTCTGTTAAAAACAGTATTTGTTAACAAAATCTCTGTAGGTGTTAGTGAGTTTTGTTCTAATGGTTTATCAGCAAAGTCACATATGGATTGTTTTTCCACGGTCCAATGTCTCTCTGCATCTATAATTAACACTTGTCAGGTTCATGCTGCTTTAAATATTGACTCACTTTGGGTTGGGTTGTGTGATGCCTAATTTTTTATAATTACATTAATACATTTTTATTAAGGTTTTATCTAAAGCTGCACATTTAATGGACAGATAGGAGGTTTTAGCCTACACCTCTTTGGGTGCCTTTTCACACTAGGTGCTCTACACATGTATTATGAAGGGAAACTACTCTGCTCCTTGTCTGCGTTGTGGGAGTAATGATATAGTCCCAGCAGGCAGAAGATGTCAGAAGAAAGCTAACGCTGTTATGGACTGAACATTTCATTTATGATCTGCAAGATTTCCTGCAAGAGCTGGGAACTGAATCCAAATACCCTCAAGTCTGACCTCCATCTCTGCCCAAAGGGACCTGATATGCCCAGAGGGAGCTCTCCTGGGAGCAGCAGTGGTCACAGGAGGTTGGCAGTGCCCTGTGAGGTAGCCACCTTTGGGCAGGGGTAGAGGGAGGCAGACAGTGAACTAGAGGCAATGGTTCTGAAGTGGGGGAGAAAGAAAGTTGTGCTCCCTCCAACCAAAATAACCCAAAATTCCCTCTTTGCATTCCTGGTTGAATCATCCAGTAATGGAAAGTGTTGCCATGTCAGTGGCTCCAGAGAGGTGTTTGTGTCATCACTCAGCTGTAGTGGCAGACTGTCACATCCTGGACAGGATGCAGTGCTGAAAGGGCACATTGCTGAGGGCCAAAGCTGAGGATGTCAGGGACAGTTACAAGGAAAACTTGAGTCATGCCTAAAGTTTGCTCATTCTTTTGTCTTTGTAGCGGCTCCAGAGTGAACTCCCCCTAACCCTTGAGCAGCTGGAGACTGTTTTCAACAGCTTGGAACAGGACAATAAGGGATACCTGACACCTGTGGAGTTCAGCATGGGACTAGGTAAGGACTGCACAGAAAGAAGCAGCTCACCTGTGCCATGATGTTTTATGTTGCTAACAAAGAAAGTGCTGAAACTGTACGGGCTGTGCAGCACAATGCCCTGTGCTTATGTGAGTATCATTGGAGAAGGTGTGTGTACAATACAGCTATCCCTCTTCCCGAGGCTTTGGTTGCCTTCTTCCACAAGTGTTACCTGCCTACCTGGCAGAGCCAGCTTCTGAACATCTCCTGCTGGAGGTGGTACATACTGCAGCCTGCATCTGCCTACCTGTTCTTCATTTGGATAAAGGGACAGAAATGCCTCTTGGCAACTGTCTCCAGCTGGCAGCAGTGCTGTTCATGGGCATTAGTAGGATTCCTGTTAGTAGGCTAGAACACTGGCAAGTGAGCTTTTGTCTTCCTCTTACCGTTATCTTTTCCAAACACTTGGAGAATGCTAATCCTATACCAGAGTCCTCATCCAGCAGCACAGGTGCTTGGTTGTCTTAGCTCTCAGAAAACCTGCAGCTGTTAGCACCTTCCTTGGCCGTATAGAGGTGTTAATTGGACCAGGTCAGCAAGAGAACAGCTGGTCTGGGGGTTTCAGAAGTGCTGGAAGAGGCTCCTGATTTTTGCTGCCCTGATTGCTCAGACTGTGGCTGCCCCAGGCTTTCTCACAACCTGTGAGGAATAGCTTTTTGATGCTTCAGTTTGAATGGTCAGAAACAGCCACTGTGAAAGGAGAAGTTGTAAAAATTTCCTGACTTTGCCAGAAAAAAGTCTTCTTGGGAGTGTGGGCTTTCCTGGCTGAACTATGTAGAAGGTGAACAGGCACCATTTGTGCACCTTGGCATCCACAGTGCCCTCTATTATGAAGTGGTTATTCCCAAATCTTGCTGTTTGAGGCATTTGTCCCAACCAAAGCCATAGATGGACATCATGAAGGCATCTGCCTCACTGCCATTGCTGGTAGAGGTAGGCAAGTTCTCTTTCTGTGTCAGGTACCACCCTGTGTTGGCAGCCTGGCTCCACGGCACTTGTTCCAGCCTAGGCAAAACACTTAATTTCTGTGTTTATTTTCTTTATGATCATTCTTTGTGTCTGATTTCACTTAAATCCTTTTCAGATTTTGCCCCTAACTCAAGAGTTTGGCCTGGCACATTGCTGTCTTCCTTATGGAGTGTGCAGTGGGGAGTCAAGGGAAGCAACGCAAGCTGCAGTCCAGTCTGCTTCTTGAGAGGGTTCCTTGTTCCTTCTAGTATGTCAAAACAATCTCCAGATCACTCTCTACCTCGATTTTCCCATCTGTAAAAGAGAGATAATGAGACATATTGACTCTTTCTTTAAAGCAGATGTCAAGTGTGCCTAATCTAAGCTCTTCTCCTTAATTAACTGTCTGAGCGTCAAGCTTTAAGGTGAATGGGGCTTGTATCTCTACAATGCAAGGTTTTTTTACACCACATTTTAGGAGCAGGAGAGAGGCAGCTAGATTCTGGACATATGGAGCTAAGAAGTGGTAGAGTTGAGTCCCTTGAGGTACAATAATGATGGGTACTTTTCCCCTTAGAACATCTTCATAATCTCATCTGTGCTCTGAACATCCTTGACTCCTAGTCTTGTAGTTGGGATGTAATTTCTTTCAGCCTTTTGAACCAAGCAGATGTATTTGGGAAAGGAAGAGTAGCTGCTGATGGAGGTCTGACCTCTGTATACAGGATGGGGGCCTGTGTTTTGGATAGGATTGCTTGATTTGTTTCTTCGGGAAGAATTTGTTCCCAGCACCACTGTTTGTCACATGCCTTGCATAGCATGAGGTTCTCATGGCATTAGTGTCTCAACATTAAACAGAATCCAGATAGCTGGAAGCCATCCCTACTTGGAATGGGGCAGGAGTAGTTGCTCAGAGTATAAATTCATTCTGTTCAGAGTCTACACAATCCTAGCAAGAGGCTGTCCTTTTCCCATAGTGCTTGAATCAGAACAGATGTAGCACATGAGAAGAGAGGAGTAATAAGCTCTTCCTCACTAATTTTTAAGCTGAGGAACTGAGGGATGATACTCTTCAGGGCTGGACATGTAGTCCCAGAGGAACTCGTGGGATCATTGGCAGGTGAAACCACAGCACCACTCCATGGGGCTGAAGTGACCTCCTGACGCATGCTTGCCATGGCCGTGGGTGGCAAGTCATCCTCACAGAGATGTGAGCAGAGCCCTAACAGCTTGTTGTTGGGCTGGGAGCCAGTTTCAGTCCCAGCATTGCAGCCTGGACACTGACTGACATCACTCAGGACGTCAGAACAGAGGCTCTTTGCTGACCAGGAGCTGTGCTCTACACCAGCTGCACGCGGGAGCTTCTCACGCAGCTCTGTCAGGCTGCCATGTAAAGAGCAGCTTATTAAATGACATCCCATTTGACTTTCTTTATTCTATTTCCCTTCTCCTTCCTCCAGGAAAGTTAATAGGGATTGAATTGTGTCAAGGGGCTGGGAGAATGGATCACTCCAGACATGAGGAGACCTTTGAGTCAGGCTGGTCAGATGACTTGGATCCAGTAGATGATGATGAAGAGAAACGATTCTGTTCCATGATGGAGCAGCTTGGAGCAGCCCAATTGTTTGAAGAGTAAGTAGGGTTGTTGCATGGCATTACTTCTACCCTGTTTTGATCTTGCAATACCAAAACTTGAAAGTGCCAGAAAAGACCAAAGAGAGGTGAACCGAGCTGGTTGCTCTCTGAAGCACTTTTTGGGCATTCTGCAGTGCTGTCTTGGGTTTTCATATGCTTGGTAGCAAAGGCAGTGAGGTCTGGGTGTTCTTGTCAGTTACCAAATATTTTTAGTTCAGTGCTTTTTGCAAAGAGTTTCCAAAACCCGAGTTCATAGCACAGCTGTAAAATGTAACAGTTGGTGGTATGGAAGTCCAGCACAGGCAGCAGATGAAAAAAAGCATGTGAGGGTTAAACAAGGTGAGGAGGGTAAGTGTGCTGTCTAGTCCAAAATGGTGTGTGACCAGATATTTTCAGGCAGTCAGTTCTAAGAGTCTCTATGAAAGATCTGCTTGGGACTGGGCTGATCTTGAAGAGTGTGAAAGCCTAAACTAGGCAAGGGATGCTTACCTGAGCCCTGGAACTTGCTATTAATGCCCTTGCATGTGGCCCCAGTGCAGTCTGCTGGCCCCAGTGTCATCCAGCTTTTTTTTAGGCTTTCCAAAGTGAAGCATTCTGCATAACTGGTTCTTACTGTTGCGCATCTGCAGGGGTTGGGGTGCCCAGCTGCATTTGTGGCAGTCCTGTTTTTTCAGGCATTGTAGTCCAACAGTGTTGCCAGTTTGCAGGGAGCAGCCCAGGCAGGGATAGGAGGTGAACAGGATTGGAGGCAGAAGCTGAGAGTGAAGGAGTTTGCTGCTTTCAGAGCTACATCTGTCACAGAACAGGGTTTTTTTGTCTCATTTGCACTGTGATGCAAAGCACCTGCCTGTTTTCAATGCTGTACAACTTCTCCTGTCCTGAAAAATTCTGGGAAGCTGTTATGCTTCAAATAATGAGATGACAGTGTGAAAGGCTATGTTACTGTTCTGGAAAAACAGCCTCTGCTGTTTATAACTCTGCTTTGAGAAGCATCAGGTCTTAAAGTGGAATTACTCTGTATTTTATTTTGACCACTTACAGTTTTATGCAACGAGTTCAGTAGCTACTTCATGTCATGCCTTTGTGCCAAGACAGCTGTTCTAAAGAAGTAATATAAAACAGAAGCTAATTGGGGTCAGAACAGGAATCTGAACTATTTTCACTGTTTTCTCTAGAAAGAAATTATTTTGTTTACTAACAGGACTCAATATGTTCTTTTATCTAAACCGTGAAGCTTTGATGAAGTGCTGTAACTTTTTCAACTTGGGACAGAAAAAGGAGACTGTCAAGCAGTGGTGGCAGAGGGAATCAAAAGGCTTTTGGTTGAGTGTTTTGTTTGTTTGGGGTTTGTTGTTTTTTTTTCCACAAAGAATATTAATGGAGACAAATACACAGACAAAGAAAAATACCTATTTGGATACTGTCTATAGATATTGTGTATTTCAAAGCAGTTTTTCCAAAGTGCTTCATGATTTTTGAAAAAAAAAAAGCTCTTCCCTAAAAAGAATCGTTAAGTGATGTCTGCAGGCTAATAAGACTCTTTGGAAAAGAGTAAGTTTATAATTGCTGTGTTGAAGTTGCAATTAATTAGATGTATAATTAGATAATTAATTAGATAACACTGTTATCATTATTGTAGGTTCAGAAAAAGGAGACTTCAGGTTTCCAGGGCTTTCTCTGTTGTTATCCTGATGTGACACTTGAGCAAATTTGCATCTTTTTTTGTGCCTCAGTTTCCCAACCTGTGAAATAAATAAGAAGGAGAGTAGCAGCCATCAGTGCAGTCCTGCTGTAAGGAAAACACCTGTAAGACATGTGCTAAAATCTTTGGGCTGTAACAGTTTGCTGCTTAACAGTAGCTCGTGGCAAATTTGCTGAATATTCATTTCATTGAGATTTGATTGAGCTACCAAATGTGTTACTGCTGAATACTTGGAAGAACAATCATTCCAGGTTTGCTTCCTGAATGACTTTTCTTTTCCTTTTTCAGATTACTTCCTTTATTTTAACCTGGCAGTAGTTCCCACTCCACATACTTCCACTCCCTAGCCAACTTCCCTCTTTGCTATGATGGTGTAATAGAGGTTGTCACAGGAGAAGGGCAGTTTGTCTGTCCTGAGTGCATGTTGGGGATGGAATAATAGTCCATACTATTAAACAGAAATTCACTTGCTTTTCTTCTCTCTTGTATGCTTTGCTCCAGCCCACATGAGATTCGGGAGCTCTGGGCTCGGCTACGAAAGGAGCGTCCGGAGCTCTTATCCAATTTTGAAGAGTTTCTGTTGCGAGTTTCATCGTACATAAGGGAGGTCAATCATGAGAAGGAATCTATGGAACAGGCGTTGAAGCGGTAAGGAGAACATCATGGCCATCTGCTGTCAGGAGCCAGCTGATGCTTGGATCCTGCCTCAAATGCAGGGCAAGACTGGGTTACAGGACACAGAGACTTTTCTTGCTATAATAAAATGACCCTTTACCTTGATCTGATCCCCATGGGTTTGTTTTGCATCAGTGGCCACCTGTAACATTTGGTCTGGTTAAAATCCCACTCAGTGCCACACAGCTGCTAGTAGGAATCCATTTCCATCCTCCTCTTCCCTTTCTGTATTCTCTTTTTCTCTCCTGACCAACCTGTGTGCACCTGCTGTTTGTAGGAAGGAGTCGGACCATGACCGAGAAGTCAGGTGCCTTTATGAAGAAATGGAACAACAGATCAAAGCAGAAAGGGAGAGGCTGCTCTGCCAGGTACTTTGTCTCTTTCTTGGCTGAAGGCAAACGTCCTTTAGTCTGAAGAGGAGGTGGTGGCTTGTCTGGCCAAGGAACAGCTCTTACCATGCTGGGTGTTGTATGCACAGCTGTGTATCTTTACCTCTGCAGGAATCACTGAGACATGACAGGAGTAACCTGCTCCAGAAGGAACTGCACAGCAAAGAGCAGGAGCTGGAGAAAATTCTCTATCGACAGAAGAAGGTAACATGAGCAAATCCTTGTTAAACACGCACATCCCCTTCTGTTATCTTTATGCTAAGGCCTTTCCTGACCAAGAATGGTGTTCATCTGAGCTAATCTGGCTCTAGCTAGTGTAGTTCTCTCCTGTCTCTGAAAGTGTTGAAATGGTTTGTCAAGTAATTGGTTTGTCTTCAACTGTAATGTCTTTTTGTGAATGTTTTGTCCGTGCATTTTCTTATCTGCTTTGTGTTCTCTTGGCACAATCTTCCTATCAGTTGTACAACATTGGCAAGGAAGGGGCACAATTTTGAAAGCTATGAGTTCAGAGCCTTTTGTGGTGTGTAAGGAAGATGTGTATGGACCTAAAGAGCCAGATTTCTCTAGTTTTTGTTTTCTGGCTGCTCCAAAATGACATGAAGTGAACAGTTCCGTGACACTTAAAGGATTCATATTGTAGATTGCATTTGGGCACTTGATGACATACGGATTTATCAGTCACATGCACGATCAAAGCACAAACCTTCCTCTAGCCTGCCATCTCTGGCATGGAAGTTTGTATGGGATGGTCTGTTCTGGATGTCTTTTTCCTTGGTGTCTGAAGAACTGAGATGAGACCCCCACAGAAACAAATTATGGCAGGTACCTATAAAATACTGATGACTGGGGGTATCCCAGTTGGATACCTAACCATGATGTGGATGAAACAGCACTTCTCTGAAATAATCAGCTCATTGTGCAGCAGCTGGAAAAGCCAGCAGAACTCAGTTGCCATCAGGAAGGGTACTGAGGGTAAGACAGGATGTCTTTCTCCTGCTTTCCACATCCTTGATGTGCCTCATTTGGTGTGTGCAGTTCTGGTCTCCTCTAATTCCACTGTGTCCTTCTTGAGTATGAAGAGAACTAATATTATTAAGGAAATGGAGCATCTGCCTTAGGAAGAGAAACCAGGAAAACTGAGACCTGATTTTGAAGAGAAGGAGACTGAGCTTTATGAGTTAGATTTATGAACTTGGGAAAGTGATGGATGAGGTCCACACAGAACTCTTATTCCCCAAGTCCTGCAACAGCAGAGGTGAGGGACACTCAGTGAAGACCAGTATGAATTTGATTTAGAAGAACATACTTCTTACACAGAGGTCAGTGCTGGACTTTTGGCCCCAGGAGGCAGGCAGAATGGGCAGTTCAAAAATGAAATGCACAAACAAATGGACAATAGGCTTGTAAACATTGATTAAAAGGAGGAATAGTCACAGATGTGGCCTCTAACATCCCAGCTCAGGGACCATGGATGCTGGGGGTGTGTGAGGGGAATGGACCATAGTTAGGAGCCCAGGTATGCTCTTCCTAGGTAGCATCTCTCTCCTCTTGCTGTGGGTCAAAGCAGAGTACTGGGCTCCATGGACGCTTACTCGAACGGTCATTTCTGATGCTCTTAACTCTGAGGCTTGTACTCAGCTCTGTGGATAATCGGGTCCCTCTTGTGGCCTGAGACCAGTATTGTGATCGTTCTATTCTACAGCAGCTTCGAGTCCAGACTACACAAACGTTTGTGATAGAGATTTCTTAGGGAGGGGCAGGTGTGCTTTGCTTAAAGCCTGTCCCCTGGCTTACTGAAACATCCAACGGCTGTAGGAAGGGGTTGCTGTTTCTTAGTCTCAACTCCACTGCTCAGCATATGTGATCAGAGAATCATATAATTTTAGGGGTTGGAATGGACCTTACAGATCATCCAGTCCCAAACCCCTGCCCTGGGCATGGACACCTCCCACCAGAGCAGGTTGCTCAAGGCTTCATCCAACCTGGCCTTGAACACTACCAGGGTTGGGGCATCCACTACTTCCCAAGGCATCTTGTGCCAGTGTCTCACCACCCTCACAGGAAAAACTTTTTCCTACTATCTAACCTAAACTTCTCCTCCTTCAGTTTGAGCCCGTGACCCCTTGTCCTGTCACTGCAGTTCCTAACACAGAGTCCCTCTCCAGCTCCCTTGTAGGCCCTTCAGATATTGAAAAGTTGCTTTGAGGTCTCCATGCAGTCTTCTCTTCTCCAGGCTCAACAGCCCCAACTTCTCAGCCTGTCCCCGTAGGGGAGATACTCCAGTCCCTCTTATCGACTTCGTGGCCTCCTCTGGACTTGCTCCAGCAGTTCCATGTCCTTCTTATGTTGAGGGCACCAGAACTGTGTGCAGTATTCCAGGGGTCTCAGGAGAGCCAAGTAGAGTGGCAGAATCACCTCCTTTGGCCTCCTGGCCACACTCATCTTGATGCAGTCCAGGATTTGATCGTGCTGAATCTTTCCCCAGTGTTCAAAGTCTTACAAGTCTGCAGGCAAAGCTGGGTGTGACTTGTCCTTGTGGCCCTGGTGGGGGCAGATATGGGGCTTGTGTTTCAGGGAACTAGAAAAGGTCAGCTCTGTTCATTACTGCTCATGACTGGTGTACTTGTGTGCTGGCAGAGAGCAGGGTAGCAAGAAAAAAAAGCACTTGATCTTGTGCCACGATGTGCTGCTTTATTTTTATCTTTGAAAGGGGGAGAAGGTAGGCTGAGAGAAAAAGCAAGCTGAAGGTATAAATGTGGAGGCTGACTCTGCCACCTGCTACCCTGATCAGACCTCCTTCCTGGTGCTTCTTTCTGGTTGCAAGCATGGATTGTATACTTTTATTTTGGGCTGTAAGTTCTCAGATGGGTGCCATAGTTTGTGTAGCACCAGGTTCAGCAGAGGGCCCTGGGTAACTGGTATGGCTGGCTAGATACCGAAGTGTCAGTAGAATCCTTCTTGTGATGCCCTTCTTGTCATCTGAGATGGGTGGGTTTGACTGCTGCATCTGTCAGTGACTCTCTCCCAGACTATGCCAGTCATTTGTGAGGAATTGCCTCACTGGTTAAGTATGTGACAGCAGAACTTCCCAAATCAGGCTTGTTTCTTGCGCTGGAGGCTTGTGCTACCTAGAGCTCAGCTGTGCCTCACTGGCATTTAAACATCTCTAGCCCAAGATCATGTCTCCAACAGTAGTAAAGGTGACCCAAACACTTGACTTTCCAGGTGTAGTGTGAGATGCCCCAGCACCTCAATACAACCCCCTTTCATCTGCCATGGGCTCAGAAAGCTCCTAAACTAGAGGATGCATTTCAACAACTGTGCTTAATAAGTCCCAACAGACACACTCCTGCTTCTGACCAAGTTTTGCCAGTCCTCCTTTGACCCTCATTTGCACTCTGATGTCTACAATGTCTGACAGCAGCAGCTCCTCAAGCTGCCTGAAGCACTTCATCAGCTGTGCCTGACTCATTGCATTGCTGGAGAAAGAATTCCTTCCACTTCACCTTCCCAACGCCACTGGTGGTTCTGTAGGCTTAAGCTGTGTTTACCCCCTTCTGCCTCGTTGTTCACATTTGCTTTTTCAGCCTGTTTTAACAGGCATGATTGTGGCACAAAACCCTTCCCGTCTGTGTTTAACCCCTCCTCCTCCTCCTCTCCCTTTGTAGCTGGAGCATCAGCTGCAGTCGCTGAACTCGGAGCAGCTGGAGACCCGTGTGCAGAACGAAAGACTCCGTCACCTGAATGAAAACCTGCTGGAAGAGCTGGAGAAAAGCAAATGGGAGCTGGAGGCAGTGAAAGGGCAATTACAGAAGCTCCAGAAAGAGGCTCAGCTTGAGCAAGAACAGAAGAACAGGTGGGAAAGGGCAGGAAATGGGGTGTCAGGGCAAGGATGCAGGCAGAGAAGGGTGGGCAAGTAGTGAAAGAATAAGGATCACTGATTAGGAGCCTTGGTCTCATTAGGGGCCGGTCTCTTCTTGAGGGAAAGAAGAAACATCCCAATGGTCTTATGGGCCTAACAAGGAGCTACCTCATGCCTGCCTTTAATGGGAAACGAACATGTTTGTAGATATTTGGCTAGAAAATCGGTGCAAAAATACAGATGTTCCTCAGCCTAAAGGAGGCTTCTCCTCCATGTATTTCGCAGTTCACCATCACCTCTATAATGTTCTCTTAAAAAACCCTCTATTAATCACTTTTGTTCCCATTTCTGGGTTAAATCTAATAATATATAGATGTTTCACATCCAGATGGCAGTGAGCATCCTTCCCATCTCCAGCAGCTGAGGAAATAGAGAAGATGTCTTGCTTGCCCTCATGTTGGAGGGGAGCAGGAGAGCTGTGGTACATCCAGCTCCCACAGCAGTGCTGCTCCCTCTGAATCCCCTTAGCATAAGGCAGGCCCTTATCTTTGAGACAACCATAAGTGCCCTTGAGAGAGGAATCATTGTATTTTCTGTCCCATTAATTTGTTTCCCATTTTTAAAATCCCTTTCACCCAGGGATGTGTTCAGAGTCTCCAAGAACATGCAGAAAGAGAAGCAAAGCCTCCTTCGACAGCTGGAACTCCTCAGGTAACAGCAAGGCTGGGGAATGCTGAGCTCTTGTGCACGTGAGGGGCTGAGGTTTCAGCTCATTTCTCCCATGGCAGTCTATGGGGGTGTATTCAAGCAGTGCCCAGGCTCTGCTTTTTTTGCTAGGTCCAGACAGAGTTGTACAATCTGGCCAGATTACAGACTGTGTTATTTCACAAGGTAGTCCTTCTACTGGAGGAATTTAGTCCTTCCTGCTAGCTAAGGGAGCCCATTACCTGAGCTGGGATACATGAAAATCCCAACGTGCCTGGACATAAATAACATCTTTATCTCTGTCCCAAGCTCCCTTTCTGTTCTCACTTTCAAGTGTTGGTCTTTACTCCATTTTTGACAAATGCCTCACTGTGTCTTTCCTGTGTCTTCCTTTGGAGCAGAGAGATGAACAAGAAACTTCGAGACGAGCGAGACGCGTTTGAAGCCAAGAAGCTGGTTAGTCTAAGAAAGAAAATCCTAATTCCCAAGCACACTCCTTTCATCTGCTGCTGTTGCTGTCACCACTCGGGGGCCTGTCACTTCCACGGGGGACAATGACCTGAGCTCACGGGGCCTGGTGTGGTGCTTAATACAGACTTGGCAGCACCTCTTTGTCCGTGCTGGAGACAAGCTCTGCTGGTTGCTGTCACCAACTGCTGGGTTTAACCCGAGGCACATTACCCTGTGACTGTCACACAGCCCTGTGCAGGGCTGCAGTGGGTGCTGCCTGCTGCACACGTGGGGTCAGTGCATTGAGATGGGCACTGGGCACAGGCAAGGAGGGGAGTGAAGCTGGATGTGTCCCTGGAGCTAGGTGGTGAGGAAGAAGATGGACTCCCAGATATGCTGCTGGCTGACTAAGGGCAGAGGGACACAGGAAGGTTTTGGAGTTTTTCTGACCCCCTGAGTTTGTGGCAGATATTTTCAGATGTTCCTCTGGGGCAACTCTCCATTCCTGTGAACTCTGCTGGGGTGGAGGTGCAGCTGTGAGCCTTGTGTCAGAGGGCTAGGAGAAAGCAGAGGCTCTGACATCTGGAACGGTCGATCTCTGGCCTTTCCCAGCTGCCAAGATAAGCACAAATATGTGGTCTGGTTTTAATTCTTATTATTTTTTCATGAAAAAGTCTTTGTGTTCCCAAATGTCGCTGGCAAGGCTGCTCTGTGCTCTTGCACTCATCCCTGCCACCATGTATCTTTGCCTGCTCTGCCACCATGCCCCACTTGAAGATCTGGAAATAGGTGCCTTGCAGTAAGGACACCCAGTAGGTGTGTGTGCAAGAGCTTTCCTGGCTAGTGTGTAAGGAGCATGGAAGGAAGCACGGGAATTGTGCCCAGATAGGGGATGAAATGCCCTGCTGGGAGAGAGTCTGGAGTTGTTCTCCAGGTAGAGAGCTGTATAAAATAACCTCAGTAACTCTCTTGGATGAAGGTGCGGTATGTGTGTTTTAGTCTCCATTTTTTAAAGCTGCTGATTATGTGTATGTGCACCAGAGCTTCCTGCTCCTTCTTGGAGCAGAAATAAACACAGTCACTCTGTAGCAGAGTCCAGTGCAAGCAGGCAAAGCAAATGGTTTCTTCTCCTCCTTTCATGCATTGTGCTCCATCAGCTTCTGGGTTCCTGTGGGTGGGATGGGTGGCCTGTGGAGACCACAGTTCAGGTATGTACCTCTGTGTGTGCAAAGCTTGTCTGCTCCTTCTCTGTTCTCTTCTCCTGTTCCCCTGCTAGGACCTGCTCAGGTCTGCTCTGAAACATGACAGTTGTAGGTGAACCCAAGAGTGAGCCTAGCAGAGAGTCATAGCACAGAGAAGCCACTGTGTCGTGCTGGGGAGTCGAAGCCTGTACTGGAGTAAGGTTTTTTTTACCTTTGGCCACTCTCATTTCAGTCTGCAGGAAAGCAGGGCCCCAAGGGATTGCAGAGATGCTGCTATAATCATGCACCTGCAGAAGATCTGCTGTCCAGCCTGTCACACTGTAAGGGGGAGAGAAAATAGCAATACTTCCCTGAAGCAGAAAAAAGAAGAGTCCAGCCTTGTGATGGGGATCCCTAGTGTGCGACACACTCCCTGCCAAAGACTATCAGTGCTTTTACAGGCTAAAAAGAAACCCAAGGCCTTAATACCCTCTGTTAGTGCTGGGAGGAGTTGTGTTATTTCCATGAAATGAAGGTCTGATGAACAGAGGTTCTTTCATAGCAAAGATTTTGAAGTGGTTGGAAGGAGGAGTTGGGCTGTACGTGGCTGATAAGCAACCCAGTCACTGCTCCTTTGCTTTTCTCAGTGCCCAGCTTAATACCTTGCTCTTCATAAGAGTTTTTGGCCTTGCCAAGGTGGGCAGACCCTTGCCCAGGGCACTGTGGGGCACTCTCTTGTCCCAGTGGCCAGGTCACAGACAGTGATGTGTGGCTATTTCTGCCTGTCTACAAACCACTGCAGGATGTTTCAAGACCCAGGGGTTATAGGTTCAGTTTCACACGCATGACCCATCTGGCTGTGGAGTTATGCTTGTATGCTTTATGTTGACAGAGCAAATTTCATGTCTGCTCATGATGAAGAGTGTTTTGTGACTTTGACTACATTGGACATATATTTGTATTCCACTGATAAACCAGAAACTTTCCCATCCAAAATGCTTGTACATGTGCTGTTGTGGAATCCTTGCCATCATGTGTTACACAGCTGTGATGTCACGTCCGTCCCTTTACCATCCTGGTGAAAAGCCAAATGTTACACAAACCTGGCAGGCCAATAAAGCATGGCAGAACCAATGGCAAAACATGCTCCATTGTTTCTCCTTTCTTACCCAAGTACGTGCTCCGCTGGCTGTTTCCTCTCCAGGTAGGTTGGTGCCATAGCAGATTTTGTGGGAATCCCTTTCCTTTGCAGGTGACTTGAAGGTTTTGACTCTGCTTGTGGGTTGTAGCATAACTTTCTGTGTGTCTTGAGTGAACCTGCTCAAACACTGGGAACTTCATCTTCTGTTCCTGCTGGAGAACCATTGGCTGTCTGAACTGCAGCCTAGACATCAGTGTTGACTGAAGTGTTGCTTTGCACTTGAGGGTCCTTTGCCTTGCAAGATTTGTGCTTCACAGTTGTGAGCCTCTCAGTGCTGGATTGTTTCTGTGGCTGGAGCTTCTCTTGAGCACCAGTTTTATGTGTAAATATGTTTTGTTTCCCAGACACCAAGTTCCTAGTTGAAGAGTCCCCTGTGAAGTCCACTGTGTCCTTTTGTTGGACTTCATTGCAGTAAAGGTGTTCTGGGAGTTCTGACCAACAGAACAGCTTCTTAACTTTTTTGCCATTTAAAATAAACCTTCAATAAGAGTTGTTGAAGAAATGATCCTTCTAGTCCTCCCCTAGGCTGTGAGCAGCATGCAGGAAGGCCTGACCAGAGCTGCCTACAGGTGTTTGGTCAGTTCAAAACTGCGGTGAGAGGCAGATCTGTCAGACTGCAAACCCTTATTTCCCCACCTTTACCCCCAGAAATAACTTGAGGACATGTTAGAAGTCTCCAGGCTTGCAGACTGAATACATCTCCCTTTCCCCCAGTGCTGATGCAATGAGCACATAGTCACGCTGCCTCTCACTTCATGTTTTGTGTGTGTGGCCAGACAAGTGAGCCAGGCTGTTTGGGGGTGATGGGGGTGGCATTTGGAGGAGCTGCAGGCCAATCCTCTCTGCCACAGGCTTTCCTGGGTGATCTCAGGCAAGCTGCTCATCTTTGCTGGGAGTGGCAAAGCTGCTGTTTGGGGGGGGGGGGGAAGAGGGTTGTGGGAGTTGTCCTGCTTTCTCCTCTGGGGAGCTAGAAAATACTGGCTCTAGGAAGTGTGCAGTCTGAGGTAAGTAGGAGGACAGCATGGAGAGGAGTGTTTGTGTAAGGTAGAGCATGTGCATCACCCTTTGCAGAGTGGTCTCCTTCCTTTCCTGTAGTTCACGTGCAGCTCTGGGTGAGTACCAGTGGAGGAGAGGTACTAGAGTCTTCTGAGGAACAGGCAACTAGTCTGTCCCACAGAACATCAGCATAATAAAGAGGCAGGCAGGG
>NW_008653254.1:36858-52844 GCF_000695815.1 Acanthisitta chloris
ACAGAAATAAAAACTCTGGCTGGCTAGAGGAAAAATTCAGTTTGAGCCATCACCATTTTTGATGTATTTTATTGCAAAGGAGAAAGCAGTAACAGTGGTGGTTTCTTGCACAAATTAAATTATCTGAACTGAGAAAATCAAGCCCTGTGCTCACCTCTGCTGGACCCTGCCAGGGGTGCACTCCCACTGCATGGTGTGGGGCTGCAAGTGCTCCAGCCTTTGTCTCCTCGAAGTGGTCTGCAGAGGTGGCGAGTTAGAAACTGGTTGAACTGGGGCTGGTCAGATTCACGGGTCATAATCACACTCTTCATTCCTTCTCTTTTCAATTTTCAGGTGCCTCAGAACAAAAAGCCCCTGCTGAAGAAAGGGTCAGTGCTAGGCAGTTACCCACTGGACGACAAGCCGGTCAAACGGTTAGATGGTGTCTGTGTTGTGTTCATGGTGTCAGTCCTTGCCCACTGGAGCACCCTGTCAGTCAAGCTGTGTCCTGTGTCTAGTTCTCACACCTTGGTGCTGCCTGGTTTGGGAGCATGGGGCAGATGCAGCTTTTCTGTGGCTCTGGTTGCTTCTTGGCATCAAGTGGTGTTGGCTCAGCATGAAGCTGATGATACTGATAGATAACTAGCCCTGCTGTTCCCACCTGCAGCAGTGGGGGAGCAAACCCAAATGCATCAGAAGGTTTGGGACTGTTCATGGGATGGGAGTCACAAAGGCTGCCTGGCTGAGTCAGGCAGCTCTGCTGAAATGCCTGGATCAACTCCCAGGTGTGCCAGTTATGAGGATGGGCAGAAATCTGTCCACTGGTGCCTCATGCCAGAGCCCCTGTCCCTGGGGCATGGGAGAGGGCAGGAGTTGCACAAGGGCTAGGGTTTCTGGCAGCTGAAACCCCCAAGCAGAGGGCCTGGCTTGGAGCTGGATCTCACCTGCAACTGCTGGCTCCAAACCAGTTCTAAAGGCAGCATGCTTCCCTGTTTCTTACCAGGTCTCTGCAGAAGGTTGTGTTGCTCCCCAGGTTTTCCTGGTGCCAACCAGAGACATAGGGCTAGGCTCAAAGTTTCTTCCAGCTTTAACACACCTTTAATGCTTTCAATTCTGGTAGTGGTGTTTAAGAATTGAGTTCCAGGCTTCTTGGCTCACAGACTGATGGAAATGCAGGTGGACTGCGGAGCAGGGCTGATTCTTGAGCCCAGGCTGTATCATTGCTTGGATAGGTCTGAGGCAGAGCTCTTCCGTGGCTGTGTGACTGGCAGACACGCTATCCATCGAATCAGACAACCAAGTTCTCCCATCTTCATCCCCAGCTATTTCTTGCAAAGATCCTTCTAGCTGCTGCTGGCATAAACCCACTGGAAAGGCTTAACAGGTGGAGAAGTCTACAGTGAGGGTGATGTGAGAAGGGGAGAAGTAGTTGTTGGTCCTGTCGCTGTCCCAGTGCTGTGTCATACCACATTGCTTGAGAAACTTTAGTAAAATCAATTGGATCTGGAGTCACTGTTCAGAAAGTCTTGTGTCTGTCCCTTTTTCTCCCTTGCTAAAGAGGCTCTTGAGTCTCAGCCCCTCATTGCACAACTTGTGCCAACCCTGGGAAATGAAGCCATTCCCCAGGGCCTGAGTCTGGGAGTATGTCTTGATTTTTCAATAGGGAGAGCTTCCAGCTGGCCTGGCTCTATGGCATTCAGGGCACATGCAGAGAGGACAACCAGGAATGTGAGCTCCTTCTCATGGAAAAACTGTAGGCATGGCAGCAGGTGAATTTTGCAGCCTGGATGAGGTGTAGTTGCTCTAATCTGCTTCCAAATGCAACCTGCTGGCCAGTGAAGGCTGTGGAGATGTCTGTGGTGGATAAAGCCCTTGAGTTGAGTTCTAAGTCTTTGCACTCCCTTTGTCCACTTCTTTAACCATGGAAAGCCAGTGATGTTGCCTGTCTCCTCAGCAATGTTTCCAGTAGTTTAAATTAGTTATTCTAGATGTTATTTTGAAGATTATTCCTCCACTTACCATGTCATCTCTAACCTCAGTGAGCAAAAGGCATCAGCCTGTTCTTGTGTGGGCACAGTCTGTGCAACCCCTATTCCCCACTCCCACAGCTTGGGCAGGGGTCGTGGGCATTTCTTGCCATTGCCAGCCACTGTGGCTGGTTGGAAGCTTTAGAAAAGAACTGTCTTTCAGGTCCTGGCTCCCTTACCTTGGGCAAAGTGTGGATGCAGGCCACAGCAGAACCAACACCAGGCAAAGTGACCTGATGTGAGCATGTTCACCTCAATTTGCACAGCTGTGGCAGGTTTCTGCTGCCTGAACTCAGTAAAACTCTGGTACAGCAGCGTTTGGGAGTGCTGGGCAGGTTCCCTGGAGCACAGCTGTGTGCCTGCAGCAGAGGGCACACTGCATGCAGTTTCCTGAGCATATCACACCCCCTTGTCCTGCTGCCTGCAGTCAGAACCCTCTTCACTAACCTCAGAGCCTCTGTTCTTTTTGTGTTGTATTTGGTAACAAAAACAGAGGGTATTTGCTGCTTTATTTTTTGAAAAAAGTTTTGGTTTTGCCACCTTTGTATGTTTTGCTTCATTTTTCAGCACTGGGGGAAGCAGGGGGCAAAGAATTCTTGAAAAATCCAGAAAGTGGCAATTTTTATTAAAATGAATGAAATATTTGTTGGCACATATGAGTACAGGACAGCTTGGGTGAGCCATCCCTCTCTCCCTGGGGGTGCTGCTGATGCCTCAGCCACAGGGAGTCTGGGGAGTGCATGTAAGAAGTAGAGTTTCTGCAAGTGCTGCATATGCACTAATTGGATTGCATTGCTTGTTTTGGGAATTTGCAATCTCCTCCTCTTCCCTGTCTCCTCTACCCTCCCACCCTATTTGTGATGCCTGTGGACTTCAACACAGACAACTGGCCTCGGCGGACCTTCCCTTCACCTTCCCAGTGGATGTGGCAGTGGAAGAACCCAACAGAAAGAACTGTAAATACTTCCCAGGTAATGGGATATGGATGAAGACAGGAGAAGGAAGCGGCGCAAACTATGGAGGGAATAGCAGAGACAAGGAGAGATGGCCCCGGGCAGCAGATACTGAGTGGTTTAAGATGACTTTGAAGGGTGACACTGACTGCAGAAAAGATGCAGATGGCTTAGCTATTGCTTCACTGCCTCCACGAGCACAGCCCATTGGCACCGAAAGCAGGGTGAGTCTGGTAACTTGTTCTTCCTCAAACACCTGCTACCAGGGACTTCAGGGTTTCTGACTCTCTTCCCATCTGACTCCAGCTCCATAGGGGCAGGGGTCTGATGCCTAAATCAAAGCCCAGCCTGCAGCTGGGCTTTTCAAAACTGCATCCCTTCCTTCCACTGTAGCTCCAGGCACTGGAACCAGCCAGCTGCTCCCCGGATCGCATCTTTAAAGTGGTGTTTGTGGGGAACTCTGGTGTTGGGAAGAGTTCCTTCATCCACCGCTTCTGCTACGACAGGTTCTTGGCTGAGCTTAATGCAACCATCGGTAAGTAATGGGGTCCCTGACTCACCTGGATAGGAAGGGTGGGAAATTCAGCCTGGAAAAATGCTTTTGGCCTGTATTATAGCCCAAGTAGAGGTAAAGATGGTCCTTCTCCCAGGATTGAATGGCTCTTGCAATTTCCCTGAACTAAATAGAGCTGATCCTGGCCATTGGAATAGCAAGCTGCTCTCTTTCCCCATCTTACCTGATGACCATTGTTACCTTCCTGACAGGTATTGATTACCAGGTGAAGAGTCTGATGGTGGATAACACCCAGGTTGCCTTGCAGCTGTGGGATACAGCTGGACAAGAAAGGTAAGCAGTTTCTGTGAGAGTGCTCTACTTCCAGGCTCAGCGTAGGGAACGAGTGCATGCAGAAGTGGTTTCTGTCTCTGGGATAACTGTTACCTTCAGAAGGACCAGAGAGGTCACAGCAGCTATTCCTGTGCTGAACCTGCAGTAAAGGTATGTTTCAGAGATTTATGTGGCTGTGAAATAGGGCCCAGGGATATTGCTCTGAGCATTAACAGAAAAGTTGTTTTCCATGTGTCTGACCTGCATCCTTGTGGCTTCAGATCCATAGATCACTGTATGCTGTGGGGTTTGCAGCTCCTCTAGCCCTCAAAGTTCTCCTGCATCAACCTGCTTCTGGGAAAAGCTGCAGGACAGGGCTGCAGAGTAGGATAGAAACTAAGGTTCTAGATGGACATCCTGACCACAGATTGAGTTGCAGCTGCTCACCACCATTGCTATTCAGGGGCTGGAAAGGACTGTGTGAACCTTCCTGGATCTGACTCAAAGACAGCTGAATTAGCTTGACCTGTAGGGAGGGTGATTTGAACTACTCTGCTGGACTCTCAGTGACGTTATTGGCCCTTTCCACTGTCTCTTCTGCTGATAGACTTGTGGAAGTGCTAATCCTTGGTAGAGGGACTGTGCAGCTTTTTGTGACAGTTTAAACAGGTTCCTCATTTGAAGGCCTCTAGTTTCAAAAGCATGGGCCATCTCTAGATGTTACCAGCCCTGTTGGTGAGGTCCAGAGTAGCAGAAGACACAATTGACCCTCATCTTCTACTAGAGATGAAGGCCCATCACGACCTTCATGTAAATTATATTTTATTTAGGAGGCACTTTAAAGCTTAAGATGAAAAGCTATTTTGATGGGGACATTAGCCTCAGGGGCCTGACAAAAATAAGTACTGGGTATTTTGAGCTAAGTATGTTAGGAGAGCAGGCCTTCAGCAAGCAGTTGAGGTCATGGGAATATTATAATCCTGAACTGTGCCGACAGAATAATGATGCTGTCTACCTCAGCTAGACCATGCAGACGTGGTGGGAGTGCACTAAGTAGGAATAACTATTGGAAAGCAACTGTTTCTTCTCAAATCAAGCTTCATACTGAAGAAATAATGATTTCTGAGGGGACTCCTGTGGTTATTTCAGTGCAGAAACCGAGCAGTAAGGTGAGGTGTTATGGCATGAAATGTGACATTTTACTGAGGCCAGATTACATCAGAGGCCAAATTCAAGTTATTGTCTCTGCAGAAGAGACAATAGCATAGGTTCCTGCAGCATTAGCAGGTCTTAGATGTGTACTTGCAAGAGAGAACTTGGCTCAATGCTGATACTGAATAGGAGACCTGGGAAGAAGCAAAAGCTTTTCTTACTTCTGGAGGAATATTAAGTACTTCTAACTGGAGATGTCTAGCTGTAAATATCCTATGAAAAAGATAGAAGAACCCTTGGAGCATGCAAGGAGAACTCCTTGGTGACTTCCCTGAGTCTGGTGCATGCTCCGTTTTATGTTTCTTCTGGAACATCTGGTCTGTCCTGCATTTCCAGAGGTGCACCTGCATTGTCCAAGATACAATCTGTGCTTCCTCAGTTGGGTAGCTGCCAGAATGCCATACCCTTATTGCAGTGAGAAAGCACAGTCTTCAGGCAATCATCTGAAATGGACAGGAGGGTTGTAGTTTGCTGTAGGTTTTCTTGGCTTGTAACAGAATAGGAGAGTTTGTTCCCCTGTGCAGGGCTGAAATACACAGCTCTCCAGTGAGATCTCAGTACCTGTGTTGCACTTAATTCCATCAGTTTGCAATCAGTGTGGTTATACCATGGCCCTGTCACAAACTGCTTACAGAATTTAAGGTTTTGTCTTGTTTTGTTGTTGGAATTTATTCACAAAATACAAGCCTATGGTTCCAATTGGTATCCACAGGGCAAAGTAGATGTGTGGTTGTAATTTTTCCTTGAAATTGTGTTTAACGCCTGATTTATTTTTTTATGTATGATGGCATTGCTTTATAAATTCAAGACTGGAAACAGGCTGTATTGATGCTGAGATCTTAATGGCTGTTTTGGCAACACCGGGGCAGACATTATGCCTACTTTGTACTCTGGTACAGCTTAGTCTGCAGATTCTTCCAGACTCTAGAGAAAGATCAGTTTTTTTCCATCCATTTTCCTTTTTATAGGCAATTACTTCTCCCTATTCCAACCAAACAGATCCTTCTGTTTCTTTCTTCCTGACCTGCAAAAGTCTTCCTTCCAGCTTTCTCAGCACCATGCATTTGGACAGACTCCTGCTTACCCACAGCTGGGTGGCTGAGCCTCAAAAGTGCAAGGATCTGACTTGTCCCCAATGCGTACACAGCAGCCCCAGGGGACACGTCACGCACAGGGGCTGCACTAAAAGACAGATAACCCCACTCTGTTTCTTGCTATTACACAGCCATGGTTCTGAGAGTGCCTTTGGCTTTGTTTGGGCTCAGGTTTCGAAGCATTACCAAGCAGTATTTCCGGAAGGCGGACGGGATACTGGTGATGTACGACATTACGGCCGAGTGCTCCTTCACGGCGGTGCGGAACTGGATGAGCAGCATCCAGGTGAGAGCAGGACCTCGGCTCTCCACCACTGGTGGTGCTGCCACTGTCTTGTTCCAGGTCACCTCTAACAGCCTGTTGGGGAGCCACATCATCCAGTACCCCAGGAGGTCCCATTTACCTTGCAAAGCTGCACTGTCAAACAGATGTTATTGATGCTGCCTGTGGTAGTCAGGTTGGGATCAGGGGCTTCGTGTGGAAGGTACCAAAGCCGGTGGTAACACATTAAATGAGGGAGAATCATAGAATTTTAGGGGTTGGAAGGGACCTTACAGATCATCTAGTCCCAACCCCCACTGCCATGAGCAGGGACACCTCCCACTAGAGCAGGTTGCTCAAAGCCTCATCCAACCTGGCCTTGAACACTGCCAGGGTTGGGGTATCCCTAGGCAACCTGTGCCAATGTCTCATCACCCTCACAGGAAAACACTTTTTCCTAATATTTATCCTAAGTTTCCCCTCCTTCAATTTGTACCCATTACCCCTTGTCCTGTCATTGCAGTTCCTAACACAGAGTCCCTCTCTGGCTTCCCTGTAGCCCCTTCAGATACTGGAAGGTTGCTATGAGGTCTCCATGCAGCCTTCTCCAGGCTGAACAGCCCCAACTCCCTCAGCCTGTCTATATAGGGGAGATGTTGTTATCAACTTTGTGGCCTCTCTGAACTTGCTCCAAGAGTTCTGTGTCCTTATGCTGATGGCACCAGAACTGTGTGCAGTATTCCAGGTGGGTCTCACGAGAGCAGAGTAGAGGGGAAGAATCACCTCCCTTGACCTGCTGCCCACACTCCTTTGGATGCAGCCCAGGATTCAATTGTTTTCTGGGCTGTGAGCTCACACTGCAGCTCATAGTGAGCTTCTCATCCACCATCATGCCCAAGTCTCTCTCCACATTGCTGCTCTCAATTCCTTCCCCACCCAGCCTGTAGCTGTGCCTGGGATTGCCATGGCCCAGATGTAGGACCTTGCCCTTCATTTTGTTGAAGTTCATGAGGTTTGCATTGTTCTACCTCTCAAGCCTGTCAAGGTCCCTCTGGATGGTACATCCCTTCCCTCCACTGTGCCTGCCCCACACAGCTTGGTGCCATCAGCAAACTTGCTGAGGGTGAGAGCTTTTCTGTGGCAGAACGTGGTGGAACCTGCCAAAACAGTAGTGTGTGTTTGTAAGCAGCCCATGTGCATTGGCAGCATCTCCTAAACATGGTCACATCACACCTGTGCTCAGTCAAAGAGTCCAGCCTAATGGCCACCTTGTGCACAGGAAAGGGACATGGCCCTGGTGCATTTAGGCCCAGACCTGCAGCATGCATGCACAGCTTCACACGATCATATCCTAACTCTGCTTGGAGATTTCTAGATGAGACTGAAATATTTGTAATAGCTTTTTTGCCCCCCTCATTTGCTTCAGATTTAGCAATCGATTGTTTTTTCCTTTCTTTTTATTTGGTAACTGTGTATTAATACTGTAGTTTGCTCTCCTGCCTTTTATTTCCAAACTCTCAATAAAAGCATTGTGGCTTGTATCTGCTTGGGGGTACAAAAAAAGCCTGTCTGTATAATTTAAATAAGTTGTATGTAGATGATCAAGAGCTGAAGGGAAGTTGTCAAAGGTAGTTTTGTTTTGGTTGTGCTGAGTCTTGAAAACCCCAAGATCTTAGCAAAATGAATAAGCATATGTTGGAGGTTTCTACTTTTAACTTCCACAGGCTTGTTGAGGAAAAACCCCACCCAACCAACCACTTAGCTATTTCTTTGGACTCTTAAAAATCAAAGGTTAAGACTTGCAAAACTAACCGCCCTCTGAAGATCAGGCTCCTTTCAGGAAGATTAAACTAAGCACACAAAATCTGTAACTTTTAATATCTCCCTTCCTTTCCTCTCCCTATCTGTGTATTTATCTTGTTTTGAAGCTGTTCAGGTACTGCATGTTATCCAAAGTACTGGAGTTTGGAATTAACTTTGAGCCCTGTGCTTGCAGTAATGATGTTCTAGGGAGCCAGTGGAACTAGAGGGAGTCAAACCTCAAAGAGCTCCAGGAAACGCCTAGGAACTACAGGCCGTACAGAAACAGTGTATCAGAGTTGAAGGTTGCTTAGCTTACTTGGCCAGTGGATTTTCAGGAAGGGGATCCTGAAGTTTAGGAGAGCACATCAGACAAATAGTACCACCCATACACACAAAGATTACTGAACTTAGGAAGAAGCTCTGCCTGATCTCAAGTTCCCAACCACCTATTGGGCAAGCTTCTTTTCTTCAGGCTTGTTATTTCCCTAACAGGAATTTGTGTCCTGTCCCCCCTCTCTCAGCATCCCAATATTTGGGATACATTCCCATAGTTTGACCTTCCTTCCACAAATCCCTGGGGCTATTGAGGGAATGTCCCTTTAATGAGCTAAAGGGTATGATCCTGCTGCCACTGAAGCCACTCTAGGGTGCTTTACTCTGTTTCTTTTGCAGGAAGGGATTGAGGACGGGGCTGTGGTCTTTCTGCTTGGAAATAAAATAGATGCTGTGCAGAGGGAGACACGGAATGTGCCCAAGGTGGAGGGGGAAAGGCTGGCGAAGGTGTGACTCTGTGCTCTGCTGCTTGACCTGCTCTGCAGGCTCCCTCCAGCTGTGAGCAGGGCAGCCTGCCTGGCAGAAAGCCCTTCTTGGAGCCATTTTCCCATATGGTATCTTCCCTCTCCCCTCCCACCCCCTGTTTCTCCAATCTAAACGTGTACCAAGGTCCTTCGGCTACCAGGGAGGGTGAGGTGGTGGCCCATACCTGGCAGACAATGGCCCTTGAGCATGCTCATGTGTTTCTCTTGAAGCTTGATGCCTCCTTACAGTCTTTCTGAAGAGAACATGTTTTCCCATTTGAGGACTCCCTAACACATGCCCTGCAACATCATCCTGCCTCTTTCCTCACTCCCTGTGTCTGCAAGCCTGCTGGGACCTTGGTCCCTGGGTGGGGGGAGGCAGGGTTTCAAAGGTGTTCCCCATCATCTTCTGGACTCTAACACAAAGGTAAAGGGATCAAAGTACCTTGGGCAGATGTTTTCTCTTCCCAAACAATTCCCCAAGTGTTCTCTTTTGGATACTCTGGCTGGGCCCCCAGTGCTGAAAAAGCACCTCCTTTTCCTGGATTGGGGAGCAGGGTGTGCACCCCAGCAGGGTGGTAACAGCCACTGTCCTGGTCCCAACTGCTCTTGGCAGAGTTCTCAGTGGCAAGGGTGGGCCAGCTCCCAAGGGTGTGGGTGAATGGTGGTGGAGAGCTGGCAGCCAACATGGGTGCTTGCTGTGCTCTGTGGCAGGAATACAAGGCTGTCTTCTACGAGTGCAGTGCCATGACTGGCTATAACATCAAGGAGCCCATGCTGCACATGGCCAGGTTAGTGCACAGCAACAGTCACTGCGGGATGCTTCCTCAGCTCTAGGTGATTGGTGTGGGCTCTCCTGGGGAATGGGCAAGAAGAGGGGACTCCTGCCATGTCACTAAAAAGACCTGACTCCCCAGCTCCATGTCTGTGTCTTCTGTGCCTGGAGAGCACCAAGTGTAGACTGGATGTTTTTGCACACAATGCTTCATCTGGCAGGGCTGGCCGTTGTAAGATTGAGAGTTTAATTTGAGTATTTCATCACTAAAACCTTGTGGACTATCCCAGATTTTAAGTTGTTTTCAGCTTGAAGTCTGCATGCAGCTCTAAGGGTTTTTTCTTCCCTGTCCTAATAAGCATTATAGTGTGCTGTTTTGGTGGCAGTAGTTTTAAAGGAAGATACAACACTTTTTAAGGCTGATAGAAGTTTGCTGTAAGATTTTTAGTTGTTAAAAAAAAAAACCAGGTATTTTTGAAAAAAGTATTTGAAATCTTGCAAGAAAACTATCCTTTTGTTTTCTTTTATCCCTTTACCTCCTCCTGTATCATCTCTGTTAAAGCCAGAGCAGGACTTAGCTGTTCATTAACTGCAATGATTTGCTTATCAGCTAGGTAAATCACATCTCCCATAGCACGTGCCTTCAGCAAGCTTTATTATCTTGCAGCTGCCCAAGATAAGCCAGACAGGTGAAGCAAACGGCCCAGGATTCTGACATCAGTGTGGGAGCTTGGGAGTAAGGCACAGACCACTCACACCCCAGTCTGGTGCTCTGACTGCAAAGCCATGTGTCCCCACTTGGATGTGTCCAGTTTCTTTCCCTCTTCCCCGGAAATTCATGCTCATTTTCTGTGTGTGGTTTATCTAGGCCAACTTCCAGAGAAGTCTGGTCTTTGGGCCAGTCACAATCCTAAATGGCTGGTGGGGAGTAAAGGGCAGAGACAAATGCTTTGGTAGGAAGATCTCAGTAACTAAGTTGTATTTTTGATCTGTGCTGTTCTTTCCAGGTTGCTGACAACACAAGAAGACAGGCAGAGGGAGAATGCCCTGCAGCTGGAAGATATCAGCAGGAGGAAAGGGTGCTGCACATAAGGCACATCAATGTGTCAGCAAGAGACACATGCCAACACTGTTTCATGAAGTTGGGGGTTCCTTTCAAGCAAGCCAAATCTGATGGTATCAGCTCTGTAGAGACTTAGGGAAGCTGCAGCTTTTCCCAATCTGTTAATTTTGAGGCACTAAATCAGGCCAAAAATGTGCATATTATCTGCACTGTTCCATTTCCCAACTCTGCATGCAGCGTTTGTCTCTGGAAGCCTCTGCTTCTTTTGAGGGAATTGGGCTGGTATTGGCTAACAGCACAAACTGGGGTCTGGAGAGGTTGCTTCTGTGTAAAAGGATGAATTCTCATTCTTTTTCCTTCTGTCAAAGCAGTGGCCTAGCAGTAGAGAGTGGAGGACACAGGTGGTGCGGTGTTAAATGGAATTTTTAGTGTAAGAGATAAAGAAATTATTTTAAATGTGGGCTAGCTGTAAGTAGTGATCCATCTGTCTCAGAGAGCAGCATCTCCTCTTGGTTCTGTAGCAGCAGCACCCAGCTGAGAGCCTGCTGTGGTAAGTGAGAACACTTCCACCAGTTCCTGTAAGACCTAGATCAGGCCCTGTGTTTAGTGTGAAATTTGCTTGGACTTGGCAATATTGTAGTTAACTGATTCCATGTATGAATATAGTATGAGCTGATAGAATAACATCCCAATGGCTTTCATCTCTTTGTTACCCTCATGGACCTTATCACTGTCCCTCCCGTACTGTTTACAGAACACAGAGCAGTTGTCCTGGAACTCACAGGTGCTGGTACATGCTGCTGATTCATAACCCATTGCAGGAGCTGTGCTGTACAAACTATATAGTTTGTATATATACAGCCAGATATAGCCTGTTTTAAGGCTGAATGCTGCCTGTTTCCTCCCATTCTCTTATCTTTTCCTGAAGGATCTCCAGCGACTCGGAACTGCCTTACCCACAGTCCTGAAAGATCCCACCCTGCCAGCTTATCCCAGTGCTGGAAGCACAAGGCAACTGCCTGTGTGAAACAAACCTAGTAAAGCTTTTTCTCTTGCAGTGACTGTGCAACAACCTCACTTTTCTGGTAAAGGTCCTGAGAAAGAGCCAGACTGAACGTATCTCCATTGGGAAGAGGCACTAAGGAGTGGGGCAGAGCAGGGTGAGGGGAGGTGTGGGCTGAGGTAGGAACTGGCCCCTGAAGTGTGCCTGTTGGCATAGCTGCCATTGTGCCTGGGCATGGAGCCTCGGGTGTGCTCTGGGGTATGATGCTTTCTGTTTTGTAGCTCAGTTGCTCTTAGAGCCTTGTAGGACTAAGTGAACTTTTTGGAAATGGCCTCTTCCCTTTCGTCCTTGAGCCTGCTTCTGTATGTGACTCTGGTGTTTTAGGCACAGGATGTGATACTGCAGATGTGAACAGTCCCCCCAGCCTTGCAGCATAGGGAAGACCTGTACTTAGCCATTGTCTTTCCTCTCTTGGGATAAGGCGGTTACTCCAAATTACTATTTATTGCACAAATTTTCCTGGGAATATTCCAGGCAGGAAAAGTGCTCTGAGTCACCTACAGTTCATCAGTGTTAAAGAATTTCATGGTTCCTCCTGGTGCCCTTTATTCCCGACAAGAAAAAGGAAGCTTTTCTCTGGAAAATCTGGAGATTTTTGGCTAAAAGGAATAGCTGAAAGTATTAAGCTCCTGCTCGGTCCTCGCTGGCTGTGGCTCACACTTCCCTTTAACTGCATGAATGCTTTCCAGAGACGGGGCAGCTAGAAGAGGTCCAGAAGGAACAGGGGTGGCTGGAGTGGAGTCTAGAGTAACACCAGCAGTGCTGCCAGTGGAACTGCTTGCATTTGCAAGAAACAATGTTTGGGTAGAGAAATCATCTCTCTTTACTGTAAACACCTCTAATCTGAACACAGACATGGCCTTCTAACCAATGTGGGCATGAAGGAGCACTGACATCATCACCTGTTGGTAAGAACAGGTCGGACTCACCACCTGAGTTGGGGAAGCTCCAGCTGTAGGTTAACATGGAGTGCCACTGACTAAGTACTGGTGTCTGGTCGAGGCACATCAGTAATGCTAACACCTGCAGCAGCAGGGTTTGGGAAGCTATTGCAGAAGGAAGAAAGCAGTAGCCACCCTGCTGATGTGTTCTGAGCATGAGCCTCCCATGCTTGGTACAGAGCACATCAAAGGCAGAGGAGTGAAGTACAGCTGACACACAAATACAGGCCAGTCTGTGTGCTACCTTTACTCAGTGCTGTCATATTACAATGGCAAGAACTACCACATGGGTTCTTTTAACGTACAACCTCAAGCATGTTTTCTTAGTGTGGAAGCAGTACAGGCAATAAAGAACTGCTGTCTTACAAACTGTTGTGTTGAGAGATTTTTTTTTCAGGTGCTGCAGGAGATTCAGCCTCCCATCTTCAGTCCCTGATTGTAGCATGACCTCACCTTCTCACTGTTCAGGAAGTACTGAGAAGTCTATCCCACATGGTGGTACACAGTGGGGGTCTTATAAGTAGGGAGAGAGTTGATCAGGAACCCATGTCTTGGAGGCAGCAGAGGAGAAATTTATCTCCAGTCATTTTTTACCTCTATCAAGCCACCAGAGGCCAACTGATCAGGGAGGAGAAAAAGGGGAGATCCTTTCCCAGTGTCTGGGGACAGTGTAGTGCTTTCAGAGAGGGCATGTTGTGACCTTGCTACTTATATTTCTTGCACTAAACATTTATTTTATTAATGTCCCATGCATCCCTTTGACTAGAGTTAGGAATTTGGTTGCTTTTAATCCTTGTGCCCTGGCATGACTCCAGCTGGGTATTTGTGCATTACAGAACTCATCACTCGGCAGCTTTGACCAAGCAAATTATTACTCATTTCCCCTGCTGTAAATTGTTAACACTAGTAGCTCACTATAACTTTGTTTTTGAAGTAGGAAAGGGTGAGGTTTTATCTTAGGCATGACAAAATGGCACAGAGTTTGAACAGGTTGCTCTTGGACAACAGTAAGAACCAGGGTGGGGTTTCTTATGGAACGTCTTTTGTCATTTCTCAGCACAATAATTAAACGTCCTGTTGGAAGATCCAGGCACTAAACGGCCTAAAGGGGCATGTTGTTAGTTTTTAAACTAGTCTGATATCAGACCCAAACTAGACTAGAGTTTCCACAGAATTCCTCAATTTACTACACCTCTCTTTTTGTCAGAATCTCTCTTGTCTCTAAGATGGAAGCCCTGGGAGCAGCCAACCTTTGCAAGTGACTGCTGGAAACTGCAGCATAAATAAAAAGCAAATAATGAGGATATCCTGAGGTGGCATGAGATGAGGGAGGATGCAAAATAAGATTGCCTGAGGGCTTATTCCTTCACCATATCGATTGCAGTCTCTTGGTGAACAAGGGACTTTTTGCACATAATCTGTAAGGCATTTTGGAATTTTATCACAAGAAAGTCCTCTTCTTATAGTCTGGGAAGCCTTATCCTGGCACATGCAACAGTGCAGCTGTGCTTGCAATCAGATTTAGGGGCAAAAGCAAAAAACAACCCAGCTGCTCTGATAAGCAGCCATGGTCCCACAAAGCTCTGGATGCAGGCAAAGGGATTCCACTCTGCGTTTCACTTGTCTTTCATGTTAATATGCTAAGGGTAAGCATAAGAGGATTAGCCTGACAGCATCTCTTTGAAAAGCCAAAACAGGGCTGAAAAGAAAGCATTAAGCCACCAGGGTTAAGTTTAAAGCTTTCCCACTGTACAAATGCAGGAATTGCAGAAGTTTGAGATGTTGTTTTCTTCTATCTTCTTCATTCCAGCAGCTTGAACTAGAAGGGACAGAGGGTTTCTTTCCATTTACACACATTTAATGAGTTCCTGCTATGGGGATCGTGCAGCCTCTCACACGTTATTTTCTGAGCTGTCACCTTCTTCTGTCTGTGTCTTTTCACGCTCTTTTTACATGTTAATTATACATACCAAGTACTTCAGCTCTAAGTACAAACATATCTCACAGCCCATCATATACACATTTAAATGCTCTCTTTGGAAATCTCCCACTCAGAACCAATAGTCCCATGGTCCTGCAGTTCAGAGCTTTGTTAGCAGCCACTCATTCATGGCTTACATTCTGGCTGTTGATGAGTCACACGGAAATTTCGGTTGTTGCAGCTCCAATAATCTGGCTCCAGGCTCTCCAGCCTGCAAGGCATGCTTTATGTACATGTCAAGCCTTGTGGTTCAGTAAGGCCCTGATTCTGCAAACAGAAGTGTAGCCGTGTGCTTCTTCTGAAATTTCTAGTCCACAGAAGACCAGACCAGAGATAACATTAGTCTTTTCAAGGTAAACAGGTATCTCCAGGAAATATCTATTACTCCAGCAATAAGCTGAGGACTGGGAGGTGGGGGGGTCCTGTGGTGCATCTCGCCTTTACCAACTTTCAGCTGGTCATGGCTTGGATGGGTGCACTCTTTGATGGGTAAAGAGCTGGCTGGATGGCCCAGAGAGTTGTGATTGATGGAGCTCATTCCAATTGGCAGCCAGTCACTAGTGGTGCTCCCCAGAGCTCAGTACTGGGACAGGTCCTATTTAACATCTTTACTGATGATCTGGACATTGAGTGCACCCACAATAAATTTGCAGGTGACACTAAGTTGGGTGGGAGTGTCGATCTATCTGAGGGTAGGAAAGCTCTGCAGAGAGACCTGGGCTGACTTGATCTATGGGCTGAGGACAACTGCAGGAGGGTCAGTAAGGCTCAGTGCTGGTCCTGCGCTTGGGACACAACAACCCCATGCAGCTCCAGGCTAGGGGAGGAGTGGTGAGAGAGGTGTTGGTCAGAAAGGTACTTGGGAGTGCTGGTGGACAGAGGCTCAGTATGAGCCAACAGTGTGCACAGATGGCCAAGGCCAATGGCATCTTTGCCTGTCTCAAGAATAGTGTGGCAGCAGGACTAGGGAAGTGATCATCCCCTGTGCTTAGTACTGATGAGGCCACACCTCAGTGCTGTGCCCAGTTTTGGGTGCCTCACTGTAAAAAGGCCATTGAGGCACAGGAGCAAGTCCAGCAAAGGGCAACGAGGCTCAGAAAAGGCCTAGAGCACATGAGGAAGGACTGAGGAAATTAGACTTGTTTAGCCTTGAGAAGAGGCTCAGGGGTGACCTCATGGCTCTGCACAACTCCCTGACAGGGGTTGTCGA
>NW_008653254.1:53547-54753 GCF_000695815.1 Acanthisitta chloris
ATGGTTTAAGGGTTACAGCAGTGACAAGTTAATGGTTGGAATGGATGGTCTTAGAGGTCTCCTCCAGCCTTGATGATTCTACACCTGTAGGTTCTCCCAAGCACAGGACTGACACCCAGGCAGCAGTTGTGCCTGGCCATGCCCATTTGCTTACCCAAATCTGCCAGGGCCAGGGGTTATGTACTTTCCTGGACAAGGCAAGAAGGTAGCAGCCCAGCGTGATGGACTACCAAGGGCTCTGCCAAGGAAGGCTGGGTGCTGGGCTAGGGCCTGGCATCTCTTTTGGCTTCCTGGCTCTGCCACACACTCCCTGCAAAAAACCTATCAGTGTGTAAGCATAAGCTGGTCCCCCAAGGCTCTATTCAACCACCAGTGGCTCCAAGCTAAATCCAAGGCAGGATTCCCACGGGGTGAGGAAGAGACAAGTGAGTTTACTCCTTGGGAAGGATGAAGGAATTTCCGAGTTGGGCACATGGAGAGGTTAAGTGTCACACTCAAGGCAAGCACACAAGAGGTTCTAAACTGGCCTTTTGCCTCCCTCCCTGCCCACGGTGCCTCTCTTCGCCCCAGCCCTGAAGAACAATATATGTGAGGCCACACAGCCCTGAAGAATACTGTGAGGCCACACAGCCCTGAAGAACACTGTGAGGCCACACAGCCCTGAAGAACACTGTGAGGCCACACAGCCCTGGAAGGTGCAGCAAGGGCTTCCCCTGGGAGCAGTCCCCTCAGGGTACAGCTTAGCACTATGTGTGGGCTGTGGCTGCAGTGAGGTAATGGAAGGATGAGGCAATGTGCCAGTCAGGGCTTGATCTTGGTTTACAAGCTATTAGGAGCTGCAGTGACAGCACAAGAGGCAATAGGTACCGATTGAAGGCAGGGAAATTTAGGTTAGAGATTGGGAAAAAGGTTTTTACTAGGAGGGTGGTGAGACACTGCCACAGGTCTCTCAGGGATGCCCTAACCCTGACAGTGTTCAAAACCAGATTGGATGAAGCCTTGAGCAACCTGCTCTGGTGGGAGATGCCCCTACCCAGGGCAGCGAGTTAGGACTTCACCATCTCTACTATCCCTTCCAACCCCTAAAATCCTATGACATTTATTCCTTCTTATAATTTTAGCGAGAAGCGGCGGCAAAGCCAGGGGACCTCAGCTAGCTCTCCCCAGCACAACTCCCGCACCGCCCAACCCCAGCCGGGCCGGGAG
>NW_008653255.1:0-36297 GCF_000695815.1 Acanthisitta chloris
GCGCGCTGTGCCGCGGCCAGGGCGGGATGGAGCGTGTCCCCGGGCAGAGCCACCACAGCCCGAGTTCGGCCTCTCCCCAGCCCGGGCGCAGTGCCACGGCCCGGCAGCGATATTGGTGCACAGGGGGAAAGCACAAGGCAGAAATGAGCACATCTGGACCGAAGCTCTTCTGCTTCCACGGGAGCGCGACACTGCTGGGTTGGAGAATGAGGTGTGCAAAACTGCTATATAGTATGAAGAACAACAGCTAAGTTCAGAACACAGTTATTTTTTTAAATTATTTCTCAGAGATCCAAAAGAATCATGTATTTGGTGACTACAAAACACTCAAACTTTTCCTGCCCAAAGATAAAGTTTTATACCGGACAAGAATGTTTTTTGTCTCCAAGTCACAATTAATTCTAGTGATCAGCAGACAGGCTAGTTTCTCAGGGATCTTAATTCTACCAAGTGCTACCAAACTCTGTGATGCTCTCACAACCGGAATCAAACATTTTAAAAAAAAACAAATCTTCACATTTCTTCAGAAGTCATCTTTTTTTTTTTCCCTTTTAAAAAATCCAAGCAGGAACATTCCAGTTTCTTTCCTTTGGTTGCCAGTGCTAAAATATGCTAACAGCATTAAGGCAAGGGACGACTTGAAGAGCTCACAATCTGTATTCAGCATAATTAGCAGATGCCAATTTAACTTATTACTGCTTCTTCCTTTCTATATTATAAAAAGGATGTAAATGAAAACCTGTTATCTAAATGACTGTTTTCTCAGTGCTGATATAAAGCAACAATCACAGGCAAATAGAGTCCCAGAGCATGTGTTAGGAAATTTTGAAATGACATTATAAACAGCTACAGTAAAGAAAGAAATTAATGCCTGCAAACAGGACTTTTCTCTCTTCCTTTACACTTTGTATTTTTAGACTGTTCTTAAAGTAATTACATATCTGGTGGCATTCTTGGTTATTCAAATTAGCAATGCAACATTCCAGGTAAAGCACTATCATTAAATGAGGTTGCTCAACTGCCTCAGCCACTGATCACTGCAAAGCATGGGAAATGAGCACCCTTAAGATGCATTTTCTATGCAGAGAACTAACAGCTAAGAAGTAGTAACACAAATACCTGCGAAAGAAAGCAAAACAAGCCCTAAAAATCAGTCTCCTCCAAAGTGCCAAATAATGGACTGTGTCACAGCTAAGGGGACAGTCACAGAAAGCACTTCTGCCTGCCTGCAAAGCTGAAACACATTTTATAAAACAAAGCCCTCTTGAACTAAGAGGCTGTTGAAAGATACATCCAGCACACATGCACAAAAAAAAGCAGCATGCACCAAGGTTGTGGATTAAACAGGTTTCTAACACATAAACGATAGAATGATCCATTCCAGGCACCATTTGCTGCTACTTCTGCTTGGTGAAGATGCCTTCCTGCTTACAATTCTGCATATTACAATGCAGTGCAAAAAAATATTTTAATAAACTATCTTCTGACTCTCAAGCTAAGTTGAAGAGCCTTGTAAGGCTATGCTTCTCCACAGCTTTAATCAATTTCAGCTATAACTTCATTTGCTATGCCTAGCAGACAGTGTAAACTTCACCCTTCCCAAGAATAAAGAAAACAACATTTCATACTCCCCCATAAGCAGCGTATGGAAAGCACAAAACAGAACCGCTGCACACATACCCCCCAATTAAATTGGTCTCTGTGGAAACTAATAACTTTCCACAGTATGCACTATAATCCAAGTAATAATTTTAAACAGGCATAAGCTGCAGTGTGCTGAACTAAGGCATTCTTACCTTGCAAAGAGTGCTTGAAGACATTTAGTTACAGTAAAAGAGGAGAATGTGCATGTTGCCAAGTATTTCCCACGTAAAGGGGATATGCTTTACCCCACATATGCGCACGCACACACAAACTGGGTGCGTGTGCTTCCTATGTAGAGAAAGAGGACCAGAAAAGATAAGCAGCAGCAATAATGCCCCAGCTTTATGTCTCAATCAGTAGGGAGTAAAGCTGGAGGAACCATTTGAGATGAAAAGAGAAACAATTACAAGAAACAAGATTTTTTTCTCCTCTGGATGCAAAGAGCTTTGCTTGGGCGACCTATAATACCTTCACAACCCACCTCCCTCCTGAGCCAGTGAGTTGCACATGTCAAATGACACTGCACAAACAATGCACAAAGCCTAACAAAAATATTAAAGAATGCCTTACCTTTTAGTCAGAATAAGTGACAGATAACAGGCTTGAGAAACTCAGTTGGCACAGTTGCTGTATGTATTTCTCTGTGGACTTCTTTTTAGTGGTCCCAAAAGCACTGAACATAAAAAACCTCCAGCCTGCCTGCTTCATTCTTCAGCAACAGAGATACATGCTGTCACGGTAACGCAAAAAAGCAAAAAGAACTACAGATCTTAGTTTTTAAAGCCTTTGTGCTTATAGGGAAGAAAAAGAGGGAGTGGGGAAAAGAAGGAACAGAGCAAACACTTTTTCTAAGAGAAATGTGGTCTTGGCTGTAGAAGTAACCACAGCACAGAATCATTCAGTTTGAATTTCCCTGCTTGCAAGCTCCTTGGGAAAAATAAGAAAAAAAAATCGGTCTTTAGGGGAAAAAAATCAAATGCATGGATGGGGGGAAGGGAGAGGAGGAGGGTACTGCTCCTATGTGACATACATATGGAATGAGCATTAGAACAATGCTGACAGGACAGCTAAGCAACTGCACTCTGGGGCAGCAGTTTTCAAAGCAGAGCTTTTGCAGCTTTGCAGAAAGGAGAGGAAAACAATTCAAATAATCAAAAAGAAACACACCCTCTGCAAAGGGGGGGGGAAGGAAATATGAAAGAAAAAGAAAAGAAAGGAGCTGTTAATACAAGAACTGCCAGACTTTAAAAAAAAAAAAAAAAAAAGAGTTGCCTAATTTCTGAAAGGGGGGCGGGTGGGAACGGCCGCGACTGCTTTCCAGCGATGCAAGCAGAAGCCTTGATGTCTAGTGCACTTAGATTTTATGCGGCACACAGTGGGTCCCCTCCTCCCCGCCTGCCTCCCTCCCTCCCTCTCTCCTTCCCTCCGCCCTCCCTGCCTAGGAAGCTCTCCCTCCCAGGGGACGAGAATTCCAGTGGACCCAATTAACACTGTACTTTGCTGGCTCCTTGGTATGATCGATATTAAATAAGAGGAGTTTTAGCAGCACTGAAAAATAAAGCAGCCATGTAATGTGCAGCTGATGGAGACTGTTTCCCCCCCGTACTTCCCTACTCCCCCAGTCTCGAAACGATCCAACGCAGCAAAAAATAAAACAATTTCAAAAGCATGTGCCAGCACTAGTGATACAAGCTGCATCAGGTATTTGTTAGAAACTTGATGGAAGCCGAACATCATCGGTTGCTCATTTCACCAGCTTCAGCAGTACTTTAATAAAGTGGATTTACAAATCAATGGAAGGAATCCAAAGGTTCACAAATAGCCTCTTTCATCAGGTCCACTGCCTGACTGTACAGGAAGTTTGCTGAAGGGGTCTGGGGGCTGTTTCACCAGCACACTTGTTTTCAATGGACTCCCAACAACATGACTTGTTTGGTTTGGTGAAAGAAAGGCAGTAAGAGGTTCACTGCTTTAAGGGAATGCAGCCTAGTGTGTTTACTACTTCATTCCCGAAGCACGTGTGACAAGGCATCCTACAAATTGCAAATTATTTTAATTTGAAGGGGGAAGTGGTTGGGAGGCAGTAACCTTTTTTGGTCCTGTTTTCCCTGATCTATCAATCACAGATTGCCATGTAAAAACAATCTACTACAGGGTCTCTCTATAGAGGAAAAGCAATTACTAGCATTAACTCTTGCTGCTGCAAATTAATACAATACAGTCCTCAACTGATAGAGTCTACCTTTAAGCCATTAATATAAGAATAAATGGGTGGTTTGCTTAAATCCAACTGGTCTGAAACTCTCAGGTTAAGAGCTCCCCTTTCCCTTTCAGTATGTCTATTTGTGTTTGCAAAACTCAGTGGAAAGAAAAGAAAGCCATATTTATTTGCTGTGGCCAGCACCATTCCAAGTTAACAATATCCATCAGTGAAACTGCCTACAATTACAGGACTTCACCACCAGTAGCTGCTTTTTCTTTTTTGTTTCTGTGGTGGCCATGATCTTGAAATTAACCCAAATAAATAGCACTGAGCAATATCCTTGATTGAACAGCTGGGTTGACCACTGACTTGAATCCATCTTGTTAAATTAATGTTAGATTGCATTTCCATACAAATAAGATCAATTAAAAATACTCATAAAACCATGCAACCAAAGGCAGTGAAGAGTTAAATTAATTAACTCAAAAAGCCTCCAATTAAATAATGTTAAGGTTATGATTCTCCCTCTAGCTGAGGGAGGATAAAAAAACAGGGGCAAGACAAAATCCTGTTAGTGACTACAAGCAGTAGCTCCAAATGCCACACCATTTGTCACAAATTCTTTATGATACCTAGTAACATCCTTCACAGTTAGATAATGTGGGATATACAGAAACCTCAAGCAGTGGTCAACTATCCCAAGAGATGTCACAAACCAAAGGTTTATTTACATTGGAAGATCCAAAAGAGTGCAGCTATATTGTTTATGCACATGAAGTCATGTTTCTTGAGATACATTAATTCCAGGCTCATGAACTTGTACTCATGGTGAAGATGCTGCACTTCACATGTATCAACTTCACAAATATCATCTAGCTGAATAACATGGCACTAAGCAAGGCAAAACTAGATGACAATTTGAATGAGAGGAAAATAAAAAGACATTCACTGGAAATTCCAGAAAATTATGTAGATCTTCATACCTCACAGTTGTTATTGATCCAGCACCACAGCATGCAAACATACTGGATTTGAAATGAGAGACAGAGATTGCTGATAGTACCAACCTGATGGTCCAGTGTTTGCAAAATTACATTCCCCTTTCCGTCCCATACTCTAAATTAGGGGGCAATGCAATTGGTTAGTGTCCCTGAAAGTGGCCCCAACCTTGTACAGAATGCTTCTCTTGGCAAGGGGATCAAAGCACTTGGCAAGTGCTGTGGGGTCACATTGGAGTGAATGAACATATATATACATACATTCATTCGTCCTGGCAATCAAATTGTTTACACAGAAAAACACTGTAATAAGGATATAATCCACTGAATCTATCCTGACTACAGAGCTCCAGCGGGTAACTGCATTTTGGGAAAGGTTGAGGTTTACAACTGCAGAGGGGAACATAAGTGGTCTTGGAATCCATAAATGATCCATCAGTCAGTCTGTCATCTCAATGCTCCTAAGCACTAGGAAAGTCTTTATTATCCCCATTTTGGAGATGACAATTTGAACACTGAAAGTCTAAACTGCTTCCCCAAGGAGATTCAAGAACTGTGGGAGAATAGCAGGAAACCGATTCCTGGCTTCTCAAGTCCCCTACCTGCGAAGACTGTTCTTGTTTCAAACACAATCAACTGAATTTGTCATAGTTTGAAAACCAAGCTTTGTTCCTTAAAAAAATATCAGCACCATTCTAGTCTGCTCCTAAGTATGAATCAAAGCACTGATCATGATGTTTAAGGAACACCTGTGCTGCTTAAGAAATCTGCATGTATATAAACTGACAAAATTTATTCCAAATAAAATTTCACATTATTTTGCTAGAAAATAATTTAAAGATCATTCAACAATTATAGTCCCAGTGTGGTAGGACATTTCAAGCCAATGGGGAGTTCCATGTAAGGATGCCTCATATGTGTGAAGATAAAAGGGATAGAAAACATTTCTCAAAATAAGCAAGCATGCCAGTATCAGACCAAGTTATTGGTTAATGTCTACCTAAAGTAAGAAATTCTGAATGCCACAGTGAACGTCCCGGTCCCTAACTGCCAATAGAACAACTCCTCCTGTTGCTGGAGGCAGGAAAAGAGGGAGGTGATGTGGCCCTGACCTGGGCAAGAGGCTCCTACAAAGGGTCTCCCATGCACAGATGCCTTGGTGAGCAGCCTGTGCTGCCTGGAGGACCTGCTCTCCCATGACAGCCTTGGCACACCCTACCTGACAGAAATGGACCTTGGAGATCAGCAACACCCAAGACATGGGACCATCATTGCTGCCCTGATGATTCCAAAAACATAACCCACAAAACAGGACATACTTAGCTTAAAATAATTTCGGGAAAGAAGACTTGATCTCATAATTTGCTTTATTCACATGAAAGGCAACTCTACAGAAGCTGTAAGAAGTGCCTGACAGAAGTTCAAGCTGCAAAGATGTATCAAAGAAAAAGAGTTGCTGCCAGAAGAGACGGAAGTCAGTATTCACTGCTTGAGGGCTAACGGTTGCTAATGGGATAGCACCATATGACCCAGAGGAAAAGCTATGAAAATTTCTCTTCTTTAGAAACTATATTGGGAAGTGTCAGCATTTACAACACTCTTTGAAGGACTATAATCTACCTGGGTGCTTCCCAAGAACCTATGACTGATATTGCAAACATGGGAGATGAGCTATGTAAAAATACATGGTGCAATGGAATTTGTAACAGCTAATCCACTTTATTACAGGTATCATCAATGCTGTTCATCATATAAACCTCCCAATTCAACTGTTCCAAAGACTACAGTCTTTGGCACTATATAAAGTTGCTTACATTTTCTTTCTAATATACTCATTTTGAATATCAAAAGGCAAATAAATTTTACATTTTCTCTCTCCCTTTATATTCATTTACATAAAGAACAATAAATACCAGAAATTATAAAAGAAAAAGAAAAACAAAGTCATCTAACTAAATATACCTTGGCTTCAAAACATCAATACTTAGAAACAAGGGTGAACACACAGTCATGTGGTCTTTGCTCAAGAATGTGAAAAAATGTCTGTGGGTATTTTAAATATTTACCCAATGAAGGGGATGTATATCAGGTTGCAGAGCTGTGGATTACACACACTTTCAAGAGATGATGATTCATGCTCATGTACATCAGTAGGTTTGGAGGTTTGCTTTGTTCTTTTTAATTTCTAATTACATTTTAGTAGCAGAATAAACAGAAAGAACACATAAAGCCAGAAACGAAATCTAAACTAAAATAAAGAAAAAACAACCTTTTAAGGCACTTAACATCAGAGAAGGTTAGTCAGCCAATTACAATTTACAACCAAGCAGTAAACCATGGTGAGGTTCAGCTGACTAATGCTCTGCACCATTATGTAGTAAGTACCAAAGATAAAAGGCCAATTTCCTATTTGAAAATTGGGTTTCAGTAATGTGCAGCTGCCAGTCTGTGGGGTTGGGTGATTACCTCCCTGGAGGCATCCATCACAGAGGCCCAGCAAACCCAGACAGATCTGTAGCACCCACTGCATCCCCTTCTATGCTCCAGCTCTTCAGAAGGTGTCCCCAGCTAGACATGAGGGGCTCACTGTACTCAATGCCAAAGCTGCCATGCCCCCAAAGCATGGGAAGTCTGGTTTAAATTCTCATGATGCCAACAAACTCTCTAAAGGTACTTTTATTTCAAATGACCAATCAATTTTGTTGAATCTAGTTTTCACATTTTTTAACTCCTTATTCAGTGGGTGCAAAACAGACCCTCCTGAGAAATGGAGGGCGTGATAAATGTGAAAAACACAAATTTAGAAAGCAATAGCTATTTCTCATCATTCCAACCAGAGATGCTGCTGCTCTGTACTAGCAGGGTGGTGATACTGTACCCAAAATCTAGCTGCAGCACAGACAAGCAAACATACACTAATTTTAAACTAGACTGAACAGCTCTGCTGTTCACACCACTGAAGTTACTAATATCAGCACAGACCATATAAATCTAATCAGAATTCAGGAGACTCTGACCACTGACCAAACCATGATAAAGCACCTGTTACTGTGGCTTCATGGCAGCCACAACCACCCAGGCAAGCTTGGTTAAAGCTAGCTGGGACACTTTTAATGCTTCACACTATAGCATTAGAAATATCTGTAATTTACTGAGGAGGAAAGAGCTCTTTACAGAATGAACTGAAATAAAAAAAAAATAAAAATAAAAAAGTTTTAAGAAATTCATAATACTCAACTTTAAGTTCTTGGTTGTGGTTCTCAAGGCAGCCGCAGGTAGTGCAGTACAGCTCCCTGGGCATCTGCCTGGCACTGTTGTGTACATGGTCAGCCTGGGAGAATGATGCTGTCAGCTTGATGCAGCTCATTCTACTACATTTTTAGGGTTGCATGACATGTGTCCCATCCCTCCCCCTGATCCCACTCACACTGAGCACAAACACAGGACAGCTTTTCTCAAGCAGTTTTTCTATACAACACCTCAAATCACTTCTCCCAATACAGACTGAGTTACCATGCTTTGGATCCTCCTCTGCAGCAAGGAAATTTTCCCCCATTGCTCTGGCTTGGCAGCTTAGGGATGGAGCTGGCTCAAAGGCAGAGAAAGACTTGTATCACAACAGACAAAAGAGCCCTCAGTGTTGGTCAGGGCACATCACTGAAAGTCTACTGAAGAATGAGCAACATGGGCACAGAAAGAGGGGAGGGAAAATAAGTATGAATAAGAGCATTACAAGTACCTAAGTAAATTGCTATGTAGTGGTCTGTGATTTCACAGAGAAAAACCCAGATTATATGATGGTATGGCTCCATCTCTAATTTTGGTTAGTGATACATCAGGCCTTTCTATAGGATATTGGCATACAACATGGAATATATTTCAAGTGTCACTTTGCTTGAATATATACCTCCAACACATGCTAATAACAGTTTAAATGAAAAACCCTGCCACATCACAGATGCTCACATTTATTACCTCTGAAGACAGAAAGCAACTGCTAAGCATCGTTCCTCAGAAATTGAGAGGGAATGTGGGAAAAGAGATAGATAAATTTGGCAAGAGATTGCAAATGCCTAAGATTTCTGTCTCCCGCTCACTGCAATACTGCATACTTTAGTCCTTCTCCAGTTTTATTTTAGCAGCAACTTTTCTGAGCATGTTTTGCAAGCCAGCTCAACCCAACACAATGTGTGTTAGCACATCCCACCACAACAACCCTGTGGTCAAGCAATTAAAACCCTCATCAATGTATTTTCAGAATCTGCATTGCATCAGAGTAGTCAAAAACACTCCCTATTATATGTGGACACCTCCTCTGAGAGTCTCCTGGTAAGATTCTGGTAAGAGACAATTTACAGGGGGTCTTCAGGCACACCAAAGAGTGATTACTGAGTTCACCTTGCCATCTGAGGGGCATCCCTGAAGGTCAAGCTGTAGGTGCAAGTATATAAATCCTAGACTAAATAGGCAAAATGACAATTTTCTTCTTTGAAGCCTTGTTTTCCACTGCTTTGGTATTGCTTTTCTCACCAAAAAAGTTCCTCCCCCACAAATACTTCATATTCTATGATTTGCCTATATCTCAGTTGCCCTGTAAACAAGAAGGAAGAGAAAATAAGCAGAGAAACCACTCTCAAAGACCATTGCTAACAGTTTTCCAGCATGGCCAGACCGATGTGCCTGCTATGAGGAGAGGAGGGATTAGTTTAATTGCCTTACAGTTCTGACAGTTTCTGTCATCCTCAGAACAGGTGTTCTTTGAGTTCTACCCCATTTGCTGAATGTTATCAAGTGACCATTTCCATTCTTTTTGGGGAGGATTCCTGAACCAAAGTGCACGGGTCTTCAAAGAGACTTGTGCTCAGGACTACTCGTTCAAAGGACACAAGGCGGGTTGCCCTGGTTGCTGAATGTTAAACCTTGCTGATGTCTTTATCAAACCCAAGCACCAGCTATGGGAATGAGTCCTGAAGATTGTGGATGCTCCACAAAAGCAGCTTCAGGCTAGAGGTCCTGTCAAAGTGAGCTGGAAGTGAGCAGATGAAAAAAATGCAGCACCTTGTCAGAAAAAGGCAACTGAGTGTAATCTTAGTGGACCAGAAGGAGAGAGGAACAACCCAGTAAAATGAGAAAATAATAAAGAATCAGGTCTCCCCTTTCAAATTAGTTTAAATCCAGATGACTCCAAGTTTGGCATAGTAATAGATAGGTATCAGGTCTCCGGTAATTCTGGGACTAAACAGCATTCATCATCATGGGCTTCAAATCCTACAGGCAGGGAGGATGGTAACTTAGAAGGTACAATCTACTTCTCAAGGCAATCCTCAGCCAACAACCTGGAGAACCTCCATACTGTTAGTTTACTATCTCCAGCAAAGATGGAAAAACAAAACCCAGAAGAATCCATTGTCCTTAGATTCCATATTATTAAGAAAAGTTGAAAATTTACACCTTCATTCATTTTCCTTGCATGTCTTCAACTCCCTAAACCAACACAAGGAAAAGAGGAGAGGAACAGTGGTGGATAAACCTAGGTTGCCCTTGTTGCATCTTTGGAAAGACAGTTACTGTCTTCCTAAGTCATTCTGAACCCATCCTTTCACAGCAAGTGAAAGGTGAAGAGCAATGCTGGATATCCATTACAGGACAGACTCAAAAGACACAGCAAGGAGAAGCACCATCTCCACCATGTGTGCCAGGACTCAAGCGTGTTAGGGCTCATTGACCTCTATTCCAAAACTCAGGTTGAGTTCTTTAGCTTATACACTGTTATTACAGTCCAAAAACAGACTTTACAGCTCTTTAACATTGTTCCTGCTTATTCTACACAGAATAAAAACATCAGAGCAAAGGACATCCATGTCACTTGAACTGAGCCACCTCCCATCACATCTGAAGGCAGTAAACCTAGTGAAAATGTGACAAAAGTGAGAAAAACTGCAGCCCACAATATCCAGCACTACACAAAAATGAGGGCAGAAAAAGACAGAGTAATGGGATAAAATGCAGCATATCCTGTGAAGTTCAGGTTGTGGCAAACGATGGAGACAAGAGGTCAGGGTTCACCATACAGAAAGCAAAGACTTCAGTTTAATTGTTACTAAACTGTATGGTACATGACTAATTGGGTTTATGGATGTTCCTGGCACAGAGAGAGGGGAACCCGTCCTCTGAGGGCAGCTAAGTGCTTGACTTCTGTGTATTTTTATGTGTTTGTCAAACACTTAGACACTACAGGCACTTAGAATCCTTTAAATAAATAAAATGCATTGCGTTAGTTCAGTGCAAAAAGGCACTGTATCAATGCATGTTAACTACTTTCAATGGAAATTATAACAGGATATAGGCATAACTGCAGCCAAAAGAAAAGCCTAATAAAAATAGGGTAGCAAGGAGAGAGGGGAGGAAATGTAAGGCTGACAGAATTGCAGCCTAAAAGGAATCAGAACAGTAGATCTGAGAATAGCTCAGATCATAAGAAAGGAAGGGAGAGAAAGCACCTCCCGTTTTACTACAATTGGGCCAGCTTACATTTCATTACAGGGAATCCAGGGTAGGCAATTGTGTAATCAAGAGCCAGACGGCTTTACTCATTTATAATTAATTCAGAGTACTTTGAAAGTGAGCTTATAAAATAGCCAAGTGCTTCCCTTCAAGGAAGCCTCTTGTAGTGCTTCTGCAGGGCACCATAAGCAAAGCAGAAGTTGTTCAGCTGAAGACAAAAGGTTTTCTCCTGACATAAATGACTAAAGCGTTACCACAGGCAGTGAAGCAGAGAACATGGCCCATCTTGAAGGAAGGCTTTCATCCAAGCACTGTAATTTTACAGCAAGAAACACCATTCTGGACTGGTTTACACCATTTTAAGGGTCGACAGAACTCTCAGTACATTATGGACTGAGATGCAGACTATTCAGTCTTCTATTTATTGTACATAGAAGACTGCTCCCTTAGAGACAAGCATGATTTTTGGCACCAAACCCACAATCAGCACATCGATCTACCCGCAGCACTTGCCAGAAGAGTGGGTGTTAAAACTCAGTACAGTTGCACTGCCCCCCATACAGCCCCCACCTTCCCCAGCCACCACACTGTGAACCACGTCGATGGCAGAGCCCTGCACACTGGTGTTGCTCGTTTGTTCAAATCCTGGGGTATTCATTAGCTGTCCTGTGCCCACACAAATAATTCAGAAAGCTAAATGCTGCCTTCCGTTTTGTGTAGTTACTAATTTATCCACACTTAGCTTCTCATCTGTAATTCACATTGACATTAATGGAGAAACAAATATGTGTGTAACAGAACAGAGGCAGTCCAAAATAAATGAGAAAAAATGTGGTCACCAAAAACCAATTATACATTCAAAACTATATTGTGGAAACCACCGGAGTGTTGAAACCAAGTGAGGAGGAAAACCACACTTGGACTGGGGAAAGAAGGGGGGGTGCAGGGACGAAGTTGCTAGCACATACAATCAGTCCCAGCCTATAAAGATTTAGACATGAACAGACCTCTTAAAATACAGTTGCAGAATCTGCTGGCACATGGACAAACATACAATAAGCCCACCAATGTGGAGACACAAATCAGGTAAATCAGACATGAAATTGGCAGGCAACATGTGCAAGATGCATTTTGTAAAGGCAAAAATGTGTTCACCAAATATGAAGATGATTTTTCCAAGACAATCTGAAGCTGCACTGTAAAAGAAATAAACATTACATATTTAAGGCTGTTCACCTAAATGCTATCACTTGAAGCACATGTTGGTGGCTTTTTCCTCCACCAGCCTTCTTCTCGCTACCACAAAAAAAATGAAGGCGTTAAAGAAAAATCCTTGAACAGTCTTGCTTCTTAGAAAACTGAAAGTCTTCCCAGATGGCCCTGAAAGAGTTAACTGTTTCAGTGCTCAGATATTCCCCTTTCCATGTCTCACAATAAGTACTAGAAGATTTATGTGCAATGAATTTCCAATTACTTATCTGCACCAGCTGGGCTGTCAATCAACCTGCCTATACAGTGCATGTCTTCACCTCCCCATGTCTTCCTTGCATGTAGGGGCTCCTTCTCCCCTCAACAGCACACAAAAGCATGTTATCCCCGCATTCCTATCAACTGGAATAGGTTAAATGTTGATTTGGACTTTCCTTGCTCCTCCAGTCTAAGACAGGCACCATTTTCTCACCATGGCATCCAGGGGAACAATTCTAGTCATAAGTTCAAGACATCAAAGAGTATTTCAAAAGCAGAGTGACATTTCCTCCAACGCTTCTCCCATTAGCAGTCACTAGCAGGGAATGCAGGGTATGAGGGAAATCTGAGGGGGATGCCCTAGGATCAGGACACAAAATTCTAAAGAGTTATATGAGGTCCAGATACAAGGATTAAAGAAATGAAAATGCTCACACTGCCCTATGGACGTATTTAATTATGATTTTGCCCAGGTAAAAAAGTTCAAAGCTTTCATACAACTAGATATGGTAACTTCAGTATCTCCAAAAAGCTCCTCAGATTCACCAAAAAGCTATTATCTCCCAATAAATACTAAATTCTTTCTGGGTGTCTCATAGTTTTCGCTCAGTATACATAAAAAGTTCATGAAAACAGGTGTCCTGCTCAGGGTCATCAACCAACCTATTCTAATGGATAAACATTAATTTCTTTAATACTCAGAGTCATTCTTAGCACCACCACACATCCTTTGCTTTACTTCTCAGCCACATGACTAAGGGAAATGCTGAATCAATAAACCTTTGCAGATCAACACTAAGCAATATAACCAGTGATTAAATCTTGTTTTCAATGTAGAATACAGCCTGAAGAAACATAATTTTTAAAAAAAAACAACTAACCACAAAGCTCAGAAAAAATATTTTCCTCTCTTGTTTTCTAAGATTTCACTAAGCCATATCCCTAAAGTAAAAAAAAAAAAACAAAAAACCACACCACAGACATGGCATCATCCTTGAGACTTTGCCTGTTACAACATGATTTTACCCCAGGCTGTTGTTTTTGCACCTGCATTTCACTTCCTAACTGGGTTATACAGAACATGATTCCTGAAAGGTTAATTAGCAGCTATGTAAACAGCAAATCCTTACTATGTATCAGAGTGAATATGTTTTACTGCAAAGGTTGAGAATCCTGTGAAGGGCAGGACTTAGAGATACAGCACCAAGCCAGATCCTGGCACGGGACCCCTAAGTTTTCTGTGCCCATAGAGGCTTTACCAGAGCATTCTGGAAATCTTCATCCAGGCTCAGCTGCAGCCCCTGGGGGCTGTGTGGCTGTGTGCTGCTGGTGTGCTCTGAGTTGCTAAGGAGATGGCAGAGCAAAGACACAAACCGCATGGGGGAACCAAGAGGAAAGTTGGGGTTCGGCTGGCAGCCAGGGAGATATCCTCCCACGGGTATCCTCTGGGTCAGAAAGAAAAATAAAAGAAAGAAGAATAAAAAAAAAAAAAAAGAGGATGGAGCTTCCCTCTCAGCCTGACAGAGGCCAGACGCTGGGAGCATCAGGGCTGGCATTCCCACCAACAGACTCCTGAATAATTATAACAAACTGTCTGTGCTCTCACAGCATCCCTGTTTCCTGAATCCAGACCTGGGTTCTTTATCTCAGAGGAAAGTAATTATAGCTTATATTACACAGCACTATCCTAAAGGAAAAGGAATTTTTTAATCCTTTTATTCACTTGCATGTAGACTTGTAAACAAGACTGATATGCAAAAAGTCAAGCTTTGAACTCTAGTTGTGGAACAAACTACCTAAAGGAACTGAGACTAGGCTGACTCCTCATACATATTTTTCAGATCTGAAGCAATTCATTTATCTTTGGCTAGAGGACACCTGAATGGAGGTGGAGCCTGGCTTAAAACAATGAAGGAAAATAAGGGTCATCCTGAATTAAGATTGGATGCAGATACTATTGTCCATTTCAGCTGGTGAAATGACAACTCCAGAGAGGAGATGACTCACATCACTGCAATAGTGGCAAACATCAGCAAGACTGAGTGCACACCCTGCAAAGAGGAGGTTTTGCATTTCCAGCATGAGTGGAGATACAATTTTACAGGCATGTATCATGCTTACTTACAGTTTATGCAGAAGCAACTTTGCAATTGTTCCTGGTGGACTGGGAAACTGCCTGAAGACAAAAGTAACTATAAGAAAAACATAAGAGTAGTTTCTAACAACAAAACCCTTAGGAAAACAACGATGAAAAAGAAAGGTGTAGGGATTCCTCAAAAGAAACAGGCAAACACAAAAAGAGTCAAGGTTGTTCCTGCAAATGCAGCAGAAATGCTCTGTGGTGTTAGCCATGGTTTCTCACACAGATCACTTGGTTGTGATAGAAAATTAAATGCTTTTGTTTTCCAAGACTCATCCACAGCCAGAATGATACATCTTAGTAGAACAAAGGCAGAATCTCTTGCCAACAGAGTATAAGCTCATCTCTCAATGAAAAAAAACAAAGACTTAGCAGACAAAGGTGTATTTTTCTTTGCGGTCACTGCTGTTCCAAGCCACAGAAGTATCAAAGTGTGTCTGACAGTTGCTCATTATTAGGCAGGTGAAAGAGAAAACTGAACTTTCTTCTTTTCCCCAAGACAGCAATGAAACTGCACTAAGAATATTTGAAATAAAAAGCACGTAGAGCACGACTGATTTGAACTCTTACTGTCTTCCATCTTTTACAGACACTAATGCTAACAGTAACTCACTAGCAACAAATCGATGGAAAGAGAAGGAACGTATGATCACGGCTTATTTCCCAGTGTACATATTTCTTAATATAGAAAAGTGTATGATAGATCTGCCACCATCTGATCTTGATTGTTGTAAAACCAGTCATTCTGCCTTCATCTGCCAAAAGAGTTTGAGAATTACTAGGGATATTTTTGGCAGCCTTAAGCACACAGAAGCACTGAGGCATATTCCCAGAGGACAGCTGAAAGTTTCTTAATAATTTCCATCTATTAGATGCCACTTCTGCACATTACTTGCGAATTGTCCAGTGTGATTTTAGGTTAATTTTAAGGATGAGGAAAGTGGGGAAAGAGGCTTCAGGTCTTACTGCTGTTACTGGTTTTCTTTCTTCCCCACAGAAGGGATTTTTTTATGATAGTCTTAAAAAAATCAGAAATCTGATCTTGTATCTACTAAATTTTATGACATAATACATTCACTGAAGAGATAACTTCCAAAAAAGATCTGATAAATTATTATTTGGTCATAAATACGACACATAATGGGGAGGAAGGGGAATCAACAACCCTCTCACATAAAAAAAAGGGGGGGAAAAAAGTGATAAGAGTTCTTATTCAATGATATACATTAGTTTTTACAGACCTGACTTCACATTTTGATTTCTGGAAACAAAATTTCTACCTGATTCAGCCACATTTCCTGCAAAAAAAATTTTTCAGGAAATTACAAGCACAACTGAGACAATATAATTTAACTAAAGGTTGAATACAAATTATTTGTATGAGGATTACTATTCTGGCCAAGACACAAGAGGCACAAATTGAAATGCAGGAAACTTTTTTAATGTAATAAAAACCCACAAACATTTTTTCACCATGGGGGTGGTCAGGTACTGGCACAGGTTGCCCAGAGAGATTATGGAGTGTTCATCCTTGCAGATACTTAAAGTCCAACTGCACCTGGCTCTGAGCAGCCTGCTCTCACTCACCCTGCTCTGAGCAGAGGCTTGGACTAGATGACCTTCAGAAGTGCCTTCCCACCTCAGTCAGTGACTCTGACTATTAAGAGCAAAGATTCAAATTTACCAATTGTGTTACAGCTAAATATCAAATATAAGCTGATTGCACCTATACAAATGAAGATTTGAATTTTGGAAACTTAAGTCATAAAACTGATAATAAAGTGTCCTTTTAAAGGAACAGAAGTCTTAAATAATCTCACTGCTTATCTGTAGCCAATAGAAGAGTATGCCCAAAAGAAAATCACCATTTCTTTTTTACACACCTTAGTATTTCTAACACATGAAGTGCTATGCCAAGAAATTCTCTATTTTCCAGTTAAAGGAATGGTTCTGCAACACAGACTCTGGATTTCTCTCAGCACATTGCTATAATAGTGTCAATGGCTATGACCCCTTTTCCTGTCAGTCTTTATTTCCATAAGCCGTCTGATTGACTGTCACACTTCCTATATTTCCCTTTATATTTTCTCCATTTCCCAAGCTTTAAACTCATGTAAAGTTCAAAATCAATTCCACAATAAAGCAAATAAACCATGCAGCCCTTTGCAATTGTAAGAGAGCTCATAGTTAGCCTCTTCGACATCCAGCCAAGTCTGAAAATATATTTCGCATTGCTAAACGATGCTCAGTCCAGCATAGATTGCACAAGTCTACAGTTACTACTTGGTCATCACTGCTAATGAAGCAGGGAGTTGTAATTAAGTGATGTTAGCAGTTTTGCCAACAATGCCACACATTCAGCACAGGTAGATTCACAGCTCTCTTGGACAGGTCTAAGACGTACAAGAAAAACTGTAGGAGCTCAGCCTCTGCTATGAGCACAGAGCTGGAGCATGGACAGGCAACCAGAATTTGAAAAGCTAAGCTGAACAGAAACAGCTGAACAAGCAATATCTAGAGGCACACAAATCTGGAAGATAAGAGTGAGCACAGCAAACACAATGGTGCAAGTCACTAGAGCGCAGTGTTAGCGAAGGCAAGTATTTGAGAGCCAGCAAATCATAATCAGTTGAATTCAGGTATTTCTACAGTGCCAAAGAAACTTTTCATTCTTCCTTTAAAACACAAATGTTAAGAATAATAAAAAATGGTGAGCGGGGGTGGGGAAGAGTCAAGTTTAAATATATTTAAGATAATAATGTCCTCACATACATTGCACAAACTCTTTCAACTCTCACCATGCTGGTTTACTCCGTGTATTTCTCTCAGCCAGGCTACTGGGAGAGGGAGGAAATATGGCCAGACTCAATACAACTTTGAGGTTTGTGTGCATTAATACTGTTGCAACATCCAAGCTGACAAGATTTAGAGAGTTTATTTCTCTGCTGAAACAAAACCTTTCACTGGGTTAAAACAGAATAAAATTTCCATAAACTTGTGGATTCGTACAAGCATGTTTGATAAAAAGTCCACACTGAGAAACCTGGGCTCCTCCTGAGCATTCACTACCATCTCCCCAAGGGTTCAAGTCCCGTTTGCTGCCCTGCCACAGAGGCAGGGAAAAAAACAGGAGCAGCAAATATCGCTTTGCTGAAAATGGGCTCACAGAGCTTTCAGAAGCTTATTGCTGTGAGTGCAAAGAGTTAAACACCGCAAGGCATTGCTCTGATCTCACACATCAGTGAAAAACCAGCAGCAGTTCTACCCAAAGCAATGCTGCAAAATAAACATGAGGCTGAATCAGACCCATAAGCTCTTAAAGAGAACAGTGAGCCAGATATAGATATGAATTTCCCAAGGTGAACCACTTTTGTACAAATGCAACCTCCAGACATTATCACTTAACTTTCTTCAGGATTTAGGTTTGATTTCAGGCTAGCAACAGCCATTTCAATCAGCCATATAAAATAAAGCTGAAAAGTGATGGGAGAATCTACCTGAAACAAACATTTGGCCAAACCTCCGCAGAACTGAAAAATAAAATTCCTGTCAGCAGAGTGGAATCAATTTCAGTTACACTCTTAGTGATAACACTGAATTATCCACTTATCACCTGAAGTTGATACAGACTAAGAAATGAAATGCTGAAAACATATAGGTGCACTTTTCATTATCTGAGGTGACAGTGCAGCAATTTAAGCTACAAAAAAACCCTCTTAAAATTCCTCACAGTATTATCACTACTGATCTGCAGTCCCCACAGGGTTAAAGTTGGAAAGCTCAACCGTGCTTCTCAGTTTGTAGCCTTCTGCCACTGGGACCAGCTGTTAGAACTTAGGCATAGCATCAGGAATCCAGTGACACAGCAAAGGTCTGAATGCATACATACATTTCTGACACCCAGTAAGCAGAAAGTTGACCAAAAACTTGTGCCCATGACTAATAAGTCCCATCACGCCTTCTAAGCCTCTTCAGTATAAACTGATTTGAGAATGCAACAGTCGACAAAAACATAACCTTTCCTTAGATAACTTTTTTAAGTCAAAGAGGCCTTTTTATTCTTTCTATTTTGTTGGAAATATTAAAGATACTCATCTGTGACAGAAACACAGCCACTTGCAAAACAGCTCAATCCTGTTCTGAACCTTGCAAATACAACTGATTTTGTTTCCTGCATAGCTCTAAGGTCAGCACGCAGTCAGAATTCAATCACTAGTGCGAGCAGCAGCACATTTTTCTCTCCAAAATAGCTGTTACCCGAGGGCACGAGGCATGGCTCAGCCACGCGGGTCTGTGATGTGAGCACATCTCCATGCACAAGGGCTATGGTGGAGCTTCTCCATCCACTAGGCTTGTGAGAGGTGTGACACAAAAGCAAGGGGAGAAAACTGATGAGGGAAGGAAAAATGAATAAAGATTAGTATCAGGTAATTAATATCAAGCAAGAGGGAAAGATTATTTTTTTCCTTTATTTTTGTTTATTTTAGCTTTAAAAAGACTAACGAGAAGGAAGTGGAAAAAGTTAGCGAGCATGACAGCATCACTGGAAGACACAGACTGGGAAACTGGCAGCTCAGACACGCCAGCACACAGCCCAGGCAGGGACACAGCAGTGGGTTGTGGCCCCAGCCACTGGCCATGCAGCAACACGGTATAGGAGCTGACAAGGTTTCCTAGCAGAGCTGGGCCAGGCTACCCCACAAATGACAGATAAAATCGGGTTTAGAGTGTGAAAAGTGGGTCACAGCTCTAGAGAGGAGGGTGAGCCCAGTGCAAGGGTTGTGTGTAGCGGGCGATGGAGAAGCTGAATATTTGCAAATTTGGCAGCACCCATCAGCCTGTCAGTCGGGTAACAGCAAGCTGCCCTAGGCGAATGCCATTAAATGCCCCTTCTCCAGCCTACACTTCTTAAAGATTGTTTTACCCTACAAAGGCTACAGTGCTCCTCTCCCAGCTCTGCCCTGGTTGCCACAGCCCCCTGCCTGCCCCAACCTCCTGCTGCACCAGCACTCCTGGGCAATCTACTCCTTCCATCAGAATCCATTTTCAATCCCACATCCCCAGACATCCCTGGCACAGAGCAGAGGGTTGGTCTGGGACAGGGAACACAGGGATGGACTGGCTTGGTCCCACCACCCCTGCAGGCTCTGTGGGTGTAAGGGGCTGTAAGCATGGACACATTGATAAGTCTGAACTCTTTTTTAAGCACTGTTTTTCCCCCAAAGGTTCAAGTCCCCAGATGCATCGGGGAAAAGGAAAAGGGCACAACCAGGCTTCTGCATGAAGCAGGTGGGAGTCCACCTTCATACCGGGTTGCATGCCAGGAAGGACACAAGCACTGCAGTGAGTGCAAGCAGCACTGAGTACAACAGCCTTGGCCGAACTGTGCACTCTCCCAGTCATCCCCTTAGTTATCATTAGAATCCTCACAAAAAAAAAGAGCTGGACTTCTTAAACACTGCTTAAATGATTCTCTCCCCCAAAGAATTAAATTACCATTTATAGCCTGTTCTTCCTATTAAAAATTTATCAATTTATTCATCACTTCTAGGACTGAAACCTTTCATTTGTTTTACAATGAAGAAACCTTTGATCTGCAATTCTCCAAGGCTACCATTTTTTATTCTTTAGTTCTTCTCATTAAAAATAAAACACCTCTATTCTCCAAAATGCCTTGATGGCACTCTCAAAATGCCCATTTTAAAAATGAGGAACTTTCTTATCCTTACCTAGTGATAGGCACTTCGGAATTTTATGCATCTTCTTTTTTTTTATTAATCATAACAGTACTGAACACCAAAAAAAATGAGAGTTTACATCCATGATCATCTTCTCCCAAAGACACAGAAGCAAATAGCAAAAATAAAGTCTCACAGCATTTCTTCACCTGGCATTCTGCATTAGGCTAACCTGTAATGAGTCTGCCCTGGGACACTTAGGTACACCCCTGCCCTGCCAGCCTCCAAGGGAAACTCCTAAACAGAGCCTAAGCCAGAGCATGCGTTAAGACTCAGAGGCACAAGCTGCAGAAGAACATTTGGAAACCATATTTTAGCATCTTTCCCCTTTGTTCATCCTGTTCTCCACAGCTGGACACACAAAGACTCCTCTCAGCAAAACAATCGTTAGCATTTGGGTGTGACTAGGACTACAGAAAGCAGATTTACCCCATCCAAGCTGCTAAATGTGTGTTTCACATCAGCAGCCTCAGGATGCTCCTGGCAGGAGCAGGACAAAATGTCAAAGCAGATTTGCCTTGCCATACTCCTGGTATACCTCACATCTCACCTACTCCAAGGGACCACACACCTTGCATTGGTTTACTCCATAAGGTTTTCTCCATTATAATTATTAGAGGCACACAAGTTACACACTACTAATCAGTGAAACTAGGCCAAGGACGATACACCCAGCTTCAGGTTGTGTGGCACAGCATGGCTGTATTCAGCCTCACAATACCTTGGCCCCATATGAAGTTCTAGGACACAACTGCTATCTGATTGTTGGATTTTAGATTGAAAGTCTGAAATAACCAGAGTTCTACTGCTGTCTGTCGGCAGAGATACCTTGTTGACAGAGGCCCCAGAGAAGGCTGCAGGAGTGCCTTAAGACGCAAAATCATCAGCAGGGAATTGGGCTCAATGTCATCACCCCATTGCCTTTGGGAAATGGCCCATGGCATGCAGGACAGAATTAGCTGCTGAAGTCCAGGCAGTTGGCTAACACATCTTCAAGCTTTTCCTTACTCATGAGATACTGCAATAAGGATCCCACTTTATGCGATTCCCTGGCACAAGAATATGTCATGGACTTGTGCTGGTCTACCACACACAGTTCTACACTATGTCTCCATGCACCACAGAAGGCTGGCAGGGCTTCCACTCCACCAAAGTTTCTGAAAGGGGATTTTTAAATAGACCTAGACAGGAATTTTCCTTCAAAAGCACCTTTTCAGGAAAAAATTTGATTTTTATCCCAGATACATATTTTCCTGCATTTACTTGCCACAGAAACCCTGACACCTGTCAAGAAGAGCAGTGTCTGAAAAGCAAAGTGTGCTGTTTGCAGTTTGATTTTTAACATAAAAGCATTTTCTATACAATGAAATCCTACCTTCTCCACACCTCCGTCACAGACAACTGAAGAACAAGCTAAAGTTGAACTTCTAACAGACTCCTAACCCATTCCAAACCCGAATTTGGCTCAGATGCAATGCTGAATCAAGTCCACATTCATCTTCTGAGAGGTCAAGGAAAATAAAAACCTAAACCACCCAATTCCCAGCACTTACATTCAGCAACACCAAAGAAGAACAGCCAGCTAACTTAGAGAAACAATAATATACTCCACTACTAAAGCAGAGCATATCAGAGGATCAAAAACCACTTAGTGTCCAAGCCTCTGTTTAGTGCAACGTAAACCCTCCAGCTGCTACAGGGAGAGAAAAGGCAGCTTTTGCCAGCAGACACATTTGTGTAGGAGCCCCAGTTATGACCACAGGAAACTGCCAGGCATACCTGTGCTCTCTCCTCATCATCCCAACAGTTGTAGCTACCTGCATCAGGAGGGAGCAGAGGAGAAGCAGAGCCAGCAGGAAGCACAGAAATCCAGAAAACCGCTCCATAAAATGCCACGTGGCTAAGTGCAGCTAATTACACTTTTGTAACCAAATACAAGACGGACCAAAAATATTACTGTCTTATAAGTCACTTGCATATGCATAAATGGATTCCATTCAAATATTGTGAAAATGAATTCAGCCCCAAAAAACACAACAGGCCTAACTGCATGTCACCAGATGTCACCCAGGCTATGATGCAGCCACTTGAGTATGCTCTTCAGCAGCATCGCATAAGAGCCGTGAATTTCTGATGAGCCCCAGAATATGGGCTTGCCAAGCACTTGTCAATCTCCAGTGCATGTTACTCCTCTTCAGTAATCTAACGCCAGCATCTTGTTCCTGTGTACATAAAAGCTTGCTCAGCATGTTCAAATTGCTGTAATTCTGACAGCCTAATCATTTGGAGAAATGCTGCCATATTAACAGATAACAGCCTGCCCTCTCTGCAGACAGGAGGCTCCTTTTCTGCATCACTCATTTCAATGAAGATAATGGATGAAGGAGTTTCACCTCCTGCTCCTGTTGGTGGAATAATAGTATCGATACTTAATGTCCACTAACCCCAAAGCAGTGCTTAGATACATCCTGGGGGGCTGTTTTCTCAGATGAAACAACACACATGTACAGAAAAGAGCCATTATTCTCATTTTACAGATTGCTTCACAGAGACAGAAAAGAACTTTATGTGACAAAGGAAACATGTGGGCTGAGATGGAAAACTCAATTCATCCCACCCAGTTGTTGCCCAAATAACCATAATATTATTGAGTTAGCACTCTGCTTAAAATGAGTGGGAATCGGAGGCTCCCAAAGTGTGGTTTGCAGTTAACCTTTGTTCTGTGAGTCACAGGAATGACTGACAGAGGTCAGGCCAAAGGTTTGCCTAACCCAAATACTGCCAGAGAGTGGCCCACAACAAAATGAGTATGGAGGAATGAAACCAGGCAAAATATGCTGTAATAACTATACAGAGTCTTGTAGCTCCCACATTACAGAAACTGGAGGATGATCTCTCCCTTTTTAAGAGCATCTGATGGATTTCTCTTTCATGAATTTGTACAGATGCTGTCTGTTGGCATTAAAACTTCTGGCATCCACAAGAGCCAGTGGCAGCAAACTGCACAGCTTCATTGCAGATCTCCATCAGGTCACTTTAAGCCTGATGCCTCAAACTTAAAACAGCTGGGACAAAATGTAAATAATCCTTCACTTTCCAGCTAAGCAAGTTTACCTTTCTAATAATAGTTATTTTAGATCCCATTACTGTTCATACAAAGTTAAGGTCATTCTTTGCATAACTTTGCATTCAGGTCCACCCTGTGAAAAATGCTAAATTTTTACAGCAAAATGCAGCACAATTTTAATGCAAATGGTACCTTCTAATGGTGTTTTTTGTTGTTTTGTTTGATCTTTGTTCTAGTATTTATGTCTTCCCACTTCCACAGGGTATGATCAGTCAGAAACAATCCCTGTTACAGGAGTAGTTCTGCAGCAGGTCCTCCTAGTACAGTTAGGAAACTGCTTGATTATTTAGGCCAATGGTTCCCAAATGGTCAATGTGAACAACCCCATAGCACTTCTTCCCATGGAAACTCCTCCAAGCATTCTTCCCTTAAATAGGTGATCAAGTTATTACCAGCTCCATCCTCTTTTCTCTTTACATTTTCTCCACAACTGGGATGTCCATGTTAGTGCCCAAAATATTGTTGTCAAGTCCAAGACCTCTCAGAGAGACCAGCAAAGGGAATAGCTTCACTATATCAACAATGCATTGATCAATGTACAAACTGGTTTGTACAGGAAATAAACAACCTCCATCCTGATCAAAGGTCCTGAACATGTAGCCTGACAGACTATAAGGAAGTGTTTTAAACACTGCAGGGCACTATGTTTGCATTTAATCTTTTCTTTTTTATTACTTTCCTTTTTTTAAAACATTTTTCCCCAACCTGTCAGTGTTTGCTTTCCAAGATTTGTTTATACTATGTAAGCTGTAGGTTATTTCTGTTAGAGACCCTAATTTCCTCCTCTGCTGGGACTATGGCGATAGCCCCAAGGAAGTTTACACAGAGAGAAGAGCATGACAGGCAGTGAATTAAGTGGTTCAAAAAGAGATTCAATTAGCTTTCTCAGTGGAGGAAAATGAAGATAAAAAATAAATTCTTGGCAGTTCTACTGTCCTGTCTCTGTCTTAACTTCAGCAAATGGACATCAAGAGACAGTCAAAGAAAATAATCATCAATATTTGAAATTTAATATGACATGTGATTTATTGACATAGGACTAACACCAAGATCTGTCCTTTTTTTTCCCTTCTTTTTTTTTGGTAGCCAATTCCCTGGCTGGCTGAGCTCAATTCATTTGTTTCTACTAAATGTTTGCTTTTCAAGCTGCTATAAAATTAGATGGCAGGAAGCCTAGAGGTCCTGTGTAGGCATCTTCCTTACCATCTCCCAAGCTGTGAAGCGGAGAAATGGTGTGTTCATTCCAGTGAAAGCCTGGCCAACATATCCACAAGACTTAGAAATGCTTTGAAACACAGTGTTGAAAGCTCCTGGACTGACTGGAACTTGTATCCTGCAGGAGAAATCCCGACCTAACAAAACAGTAACACCAGTATTGAGGAGGAGACAGATCCTGAGAGGTACTGGAGATCTAAGTTTTGAAAATGTCAGATATTTCTAAATCTGGTGACTAAACAACTAAGCTGCCCCATCAGGCATTAGTGGAAGTATTTATTATATTTAATACATGCTGCCTGCAGGCAGAGGCAAACAAAATAAAAAAGAAATGACAAATGCCCCTTCAAAGGGACTGGCAGTTGAAACAAGCAAGCTGTATGTATAGTTCAGACTTTGTACTTTCAAATGCATGTGCACCTACAAAGAGACACAAAGCTTTACAATCATGCTATTGCCAACTCCAAACATTTCTTTGCATTTAGAAACACACAGAATGCCATGAACATCTTTATTCTTTAATGGCACACTTTGGCCAAGAGCACCGAACACAGGAAAATGAAAGACCTGGTTTGCTATTGTAAATTGAGGGCTTCTCATTAAAAGTTTTTTAAAAAGAAAGTGGAGTAGTTAGGAGAAAGTGCCTACTTTTAACTCCCTTCTCTTGTTCCTCCCCAACTGTGCTCAGGGCCATGAAGATTAAGAAAGTGTTAAGAAAGAATGCTCTAATAAAGGTGGCTTTTCCTTAAGAGCAAATTGCAAAAACTATAAAGGAAGCTTAATCTGATTAAAATAATAATGACATTTACTAAACCAGTGACTGGTTTTTAACAAGGAAGTCTATATGCAAAAAAAAAAAAAAATTTCAATTTTGTGTGAACAGACTATTTTATGATAGACTATAAAAGGCTGTGTTCAGATGTCATTGGGATTTACAAGGTGCTAATAACACATCTTGCATAACTTGTGAGCCACACAGAAATACATGCAGATAAATGCCATCATGGTTCATGAGTGATGCTGCTCTAAGAGGGCTCCAAGTACTATGCGTCAATGCAGGATCTTTTCACCTCCTTCCTTGGAAATGCCTTATTTGAAATAGGACAGGCACAGAACTTGGATCACGTTAGAAACAGACAAAGACATGGCACATAGGGCATCTACTTTATGAAGACTAATCTGTGGAGAGACTGCAAATTATTCCCTAGTCAATTTGTTTTGTGCACCACAGAGTTCTGCACAACCAAAGTTGGCAGTGTGTAGCACCGACATCCCAGGACTGATCCCAAACAGTTCAGGAGACATGCCCTAAACTCGATCCAAGGATTCTCCAAAGGGCAGCAGCTCCCAGCTTCCACTCAACTTCTGCTGCCACATGCAAACTCTAATATAGGGGGAAAAAAGTCTACAGGGTGGCACACTCTCACTGAAAAAGTGCCAAAACCTGCTTTACAATAGCCCTTTTAAATTCCAGGATCTCTTCCAGCCAGTTTCATCTAACTTCCATTTCATTTTATTTATACAGTCTACAGCCTCTTTGCTCAAATGCCTTTTAAGTCATTATTTCCTCAAGTGAAAGATAATGCACCATTATCCTATATCATAAGAAAACACGATACAATACTAGATCGATATCCTAGTCTGCTATTAAATGGCTGCACAGCCAGCCACAAATCTTTCTGTCCTTATCACTCATAGAATCATAAAATGGTATGGCTTCAAAGGGATCTTAAAGATCATCTAGTTCCAACTCACCCACCATAGGCAGGGACACCTTCCACTAGACCAGGTTGTTCTAAGTCTCATCCAACCCGGCCTTGGTTCCTAAGGTTACTCTCTCACACAAAAAACTCTTGCACATTTAGTATCTTTCCCAGTTAATGGCTCTTTTCCTTGAAGTCAGTTGCACATATTTGAATGATGCATTTCCTCTATCACTCCCACATCAGCAATTTACACATTTGTAAAAATATAACTCTGGTGAACAATAAATTCAGAGACAGAAGAAACAGCAAGCAGTCATCACACGAGCTCCTTCAAATCCTTAGTTTTGGTACAAGAGCAATCAAACATCTAGTGCTCAGTAGGGACCCATCCTCTGTTCCAGGTAACATACCACAGAGCCTCTGATGATGAGGCCAGTGAAAACAAAATTGTCTTATGTGGGTCAGAATTGCCATCCCATGGTAGCAAGCTTGATCCAGTGCTTTCCTAAGTCAGACTTGAAGTGGCCACCAAGGACTGAGCTGCCCTACCCAGATAGTATAATTAACATGAAATCACAAACTGGTTGTGGATGCACATCAGTCACAGACCTCATTTCATGTAGAGCTCACTTGGAGAACAGGGCTCCTTTGGAAAGCAAAGGTATGGAGTTTCCTATCATAAAACTATTCCAACAGTATCATAAAAATTGGAAACAGTGGACACAAGGCATGATTCCTTACCAGTCTTACAAGCTACCAATATCAAACCTGTTACACTTATTGGAAAAAAATAAATCCTCCAGATAAACCGTGGTTGTTCCTTTGTTTTGTTTCAAATAAAACCACATCTGGTTTCAAGCACACGCATTTCTTTCCAATCTGAAGAGTTTTTCCAGTCCTGGCCCTCTTTTTGTTTGTTTTCCCTTGCTTTTTGCCCAGCTATTCACAAAACCATATAAACAGTGAGAAAGATTGACAAGGAATGAGAGAAAGCGATAGCCCAAGCCACCAGGTCACAAACCTTTCCACCACATGGGGTCTCAGCAAAGCATAGTCTTAGCATGTCTTTAGAAAAACTTCATAGCTTCCCTATTAACAACACAAGGTAACTACTCTTGGACAGTTTATATCCTAAAATCTAAAAAAAGAAAAAAACAACCAAAAACAAAATAAAAAAATCCACTTGGTTTGGATTAAATTATTAAGGGAATTTTAAGAGAATAGATTATGGACTTAAAAGGAGAACAGAGGGGAAAAGAAGAAAAAAAAAAGAAGAAAAAATAGTGAGAAAAGGCCTTCTTCCTGACAGCTTTCAGGCAGAGCTGTCCCGAGGGGAGGGCTCATGGACTGAAGCTGGTAGTTGGCAATACCAAGCCCTCTCTGTGGCTAGCACAGCCATGACATATGGAACCCATCCACCTTTCACAAGGGACTGATGGGGGACCCACCCGAAATTTCCAAGCACTTAAAGAGAGCAATCTCCAGCCACGCTGGGAATATTGTTAATAAGCAGGACTGGCTCAGATGGCTCCCTCAGCCTGCAGGAGGCTGTGTCATATCCTTCCACAAAGCACGGAGCTCAAGGCACGGAGGGAGGAGGAAAGTAGAAGAGGAGGTTTGTGCTCTCCAGTGAATGGGTGTCAGTCACCTAGAGGAGACCCAGCATCTCTGCCATGTCTGTACCTCCTCACAGGGGCAGGGCTTCCCAGACAGAAAGGAGCATTTCTCCCAGCTTCCCAGCTCTAGGCAAAAGAGTAAAACCTTGGCTTGTTCTCAGAAAAATATCACTATCCTCCATTAATTCCATGTAGCATGCATCCCTGTCTCCAAGAGCAGTATGCTGGGTGGCAGGTCTACTCAGGCTGCAGGTCAGGTTGGGCACACACCACTGGCTACGGCTGTGACCTGCCCCAACCATGGCTGGAGTCTGCTCTGGCACAGCTGCACATGCTGCCTGTGGATTCCAGAGACAGGGAAGTGAGAAAGATGTGGTTCACGTACAGCTTCAGGAATGAGGTCTTGATCCTGCTCCCCAAGATGGTGGGGTTTCTCTTTGACCACATTTTATAACTCTAGTTGTGTCTTCAACTAGCTGAAAGAAGGCTGTAGACAGATAGAGGTCAGTCTTTTTACCCAAGTAACAAGTGACAGGACTAGAGAAAATGACCTCAAGTTGCACCGGGGAAGGTTTAAGATGGGATGTTGGGGAAGAAATTTCTTCACTGGAAGAGTGGTCAGGCATTGGAACAGGCTCCCCAGGGAAGTGCTGGAATCCCCTTCCCTGGAAGTCTTCAAAAAAATGTGTAAACGTGGTGGTTAGGGACATGCTTTAGTGGTGGACCTGGCAGTGCTGAGTTAATGGTTGGACTTGATGATCTTAGAGGTCTTTTCCAATTCGAATGATTCTATGACCATTATTAATGCACTGCACTGATGCTTAATTGCAACAGAAGCACCACAAGAAACAACCAGTGTATCAGTAAAGAGTCTTATAACATGCAAATATTCAGGTTACTTTGTCTGGGAGTGTCCATGGGGGTCTCAAAGGGCAGGAAGCAGGTCTGGAGCCCTCCTGACCTGTCCCCACAGCTGTCCCTTGCTGAACCCAGGCACTGTCCCAGGAAGAAAACCTCCAGTTTGGTTTCAATTAAAAGAAACTATTTTGAAGACAATTCAATCCCAGCTCCAGGCACAGCTCCCCATTTTAGAAAACTCCTCCAAATACTGCTGGTCTCTGGCCGCTGCACAAGTAGTGTTCTTTTTAGGCTGTGGACGTTAATCAAGCTGCTCTTTATTTTTAGATTTTCTTCATATGACTTTATGCCACAAACTCTATTAACATTATGCCTTGGAACATCAAAGTTATTCACAGATCAATCAAACTGACAGAAAATGTCCCTCCTGCTTTAGGAGAACTGAACTCAGCTGGCTTTTTAACAGGAAAAGCTGAGAGAAGAAAAAAATATTAAAAAAACACCCCTCACACCATAAATCAACCAACTGGAGACCCTGGCTATAAAGGAAATTTCTCTGAGGAGGTGGGGAGGGAGGGAACAGAGCAGTAATTTTTCCCCACAGATGACTGTGTGCAGGTTAACTGCTCCTCTGCACAGAGGATTTGACTTCAGGGCAGTGCCCAGTGCAGGCTGGGGAGCGAGGACCCACCTCTGCATTTCCAGTCCATTTAAAAAAACACTTTCTCTCACACTTGTTTCCTTATTCAGTCTCTCTCAATATACTGAATGATACTACAGCTGCAAGAAATCTCAACCCCTAATCTCACCCCAGCCTAATATGAACCATCTAATTCACCCAGTTCAAAGCTCTGAAATATTCCGCAGATATGCTCTGGCCTAGGGCTGCTGCTGTCACGGGAAAAAGGGAAAGGCTGCAATACTACATTGCACTCCAGCCACGTGTCTAACCAGTGCCATAACCAAATGCTTCATTCTCCATTTCCCCTCCCCAAGCAGAATTAAGAGAGACCAAAATTTAAAAATACAATCACTTCAAACCTTGTCTTTTCTGTTTACTGTATTGAAGCCTGCTCTTGAATGCATTCCCCATTCTCTCTTTCAAAAAAACAGAAAGAAGACATTGGTCAGCAATGTGCCCTGTACAAGAGGCTAAATTTTATCTAGATTTCCTCACCAACACTCAGAATTACTTGGGAACCTTCTGCAACGTAAATATTTGTTGCACTTGGAGGCACAGGTAAACCATTAATCAAGAACATAAACGCATATGTCAACTGATGGAAGAGTGAAAAAAACCCCTCAAACTAGTAAAAGCAAATTAAAGATTAAAGTTATGCTGTCAGCTAGTACCACCATTTCTGACCGGCAAATTCTGACCTACTACTGTTACCAGTGAAACCTTAGATTAGAGACTTATTTTTTCCTTCATGTGCTTACTCTGAGCACGAAAACAGATTCACTGACCCTTGCCACAGGCATCTGGGGTTAGACCTAAACCAAGGAGTGAAGTTCCAGCTTCTATAGCTATCAACAGCTGTAGTATCATCAGAGGTATGCAGGGAAGTGTTAGCAGCTACAGCCAGCCTGCTCAAACCAAGCAATACAAAGTCAGGCTGAGAGTAATAAGACACCTTTTTCCCCTTTCAAAGCAAAACTCCAGGGCTCACCAATTATTCCTCTGTATAAGTATTTCTTTACATTCAATGGGAAGCACTGAGTACTTTTGCCACCTTTGCACCCCTCAATGTGAGCCACTGAACACACTTGTGCTCTTGCTACCATGAAAAAAATCCCAAAGACCAAACAAGAGCCAAACACACAACAGCAGAAGAGGGTAAATATTACAGGCATTTCCCAATCCCTTGCTATATTAACGCAGGATAAAATTTCACAGCAGAAAAAGGATATAAAAATTTGGCTAAGCAAACCTTCCTCTGTTTGGAATACCATGCACTGACACACAACTGGGTTAGTCTTAAGATTGTGAAAACTTAAATAGCAACTTATTGTAAAACCTGCAAACTCTGGGAAAATTCTGTCACAGGGCAAAGCAAGGTGACATTCTCCAACAGTTTTTCATCTTCACATTTATAATGAAAGGGAATCCTCTCAAATTTCTCACCATGAACAACTTTACTAGGCTAACCACAGCCCAGAACAATACAGTCCAGAACAATACAGGCATTATAACTGATCTTTGAGTTATCCTCTAACCCACAGAAATGAACCAAAAAGCACTGAGCAATAAGCTGTATGTTCACACAAGCATCTCCTGGCAAAGCTCCCGGTGTGCAAGAGCTTCCACTCTCACTGCTTGCACCATCCTTGATGGGTCATCAGCAGGATCCTGCACACAAGCCACCATCACACCACTGACCAGTGTCACACACCAGGGTCCCAGACAGCACAACTATCTTCCATTCGTATTTTCCACATAGAAGGAAAACTATAGTAACAAATATAGTTGGCAAATACAGAACTTCTACTGACAAAGCACCACATTCGCCGGGGGGGGGGGGGGGGAGAAAAAAAAGGGAAAGAAATTTAGCTAAAACTGGGCTTATGATTCACAGACCAGAGGATGCAAGTTTATTCTGTGAATATTTTTTGCCCCATTACCAGTCAAGAATTACTGGTTCTGCCATGTCAAAACAAACAGGGCTTTTGTTATGCTTTCTGAAGTGTTATATTTACACATCTTGGTTATATTTTTTCCTGGCTGCTTCTCTGGTGCTTAAGGAATGATAAGGATTCCTTACTGCATTAAGGGGGTTTAAAATGCAGTGCACGGCCAAGCAATTTGGGAAGCAATTGCTATGTTTTTAAAGTGAACTTAAATCTAGAAATGCTCATAAAAATCATATTATGGCAGATGGAAACAATAATGTTAATTAAATAATTTGCATTTACATAGCAATCGGTCCCAAGGGCCAAGCATATAGTAGCACAATTCACATGAAGTACACCATGTGCTCAGCAGCAACAGATTTGAAAGGTTTGACCTGAAGAAACCCAAGTGCACGCAACACCTGCTTTTTCCCTTGCACCTTCTGCCCTCAGCCCTCATATAGTCACCAGTAGCCACAAGTTTTTGGCTGCCTCAAATTATACATCAGGACTTTCATGATTGGTGGTTAGCTGTGCAAGAAATATCCACATCTCATCTCTGGGACATTCTGTGTTTTGTTTTTCAAAGCTACAGTACACAAGTGACAACACAATTTTGTGCAGCAAGATGCTCCAGCCAAGCACAAGCACCTTGCTTAACTCTTCATGCCAGGTCCTCTTCATCTAGCTGGGTGCAGGGCAGCTCCTCTCCAGGAAACAGAAACACAGATGGGACCATCCACTCTTAAGCCTTCTTTCATTTGTTTAACACAAGCAGAGATAACTGCAGAGATACTTAACACCCACAGCCAGGTCTAATTCAATATTCTTGGTCAGAGGGGATTTGTACATGACAGAAATAGAACTTAGCACATTACAAAAGAAATGAACTCTTTCCAAGATCCTGCCCATTTAAAGAGCAATGCCAAGCTCCTTATATTTATGCGGGTCTCTTAACAATTTAGGAAAGAATTCGCAGTGGCAAGAACCAGAAACACTAAAAGCACACGATTGTTTTTAAATGAGAACACTGTCAAGATAAATATATATATGCACACACATATACACACACTTTAAAAAAGTGTAGACAGCCCTATCTTCATTTGTGGTTTTTGTTAGATTTTCTGCCCCATTTATTAGCTCTGTCAGGGAAGCAGCACTAGCTAATTTCATTATTTGTTCTCAGCCAATTTGACTTTTTGGCCTCCTTCCTATGCCCTAACAGAGCTGCTCTGTTTCCAAAGAAGGGAAAACAGCCATTGCATTACAGGAGATCAGATAGTTTTCCCAAGTCCATTCTAGCTCCATGGGAAGAAAACCCCAAGACATTGCTGGTGGAATATACCTAGTCCTTACCACCTTCTGGTTGCTACACAAACACACCATACACACAGAAGGGCAAAATGAAACACCTGCAGACTTTCCTCGTAAGCGAGCACTTGACATTGCATAAAGACAAAAGACTTCAGCTAGTTCCACATAGATGCAGCTTTGATCTACATCACCCAGTGAAACCCCATTAAATCAAAAGGATGTATTACATTATGCAGATCATCATAAGCCTAAAGTTCCTGATCATTTGTATCATGCCCCTTGGAGGCAGGCCTATCTTGCCTCTTTGTTTTTTGGGGGGAAGAAAAAGAAAAAGCCCCAAAACCATAAAAACAAAATAAAGAAGTAATAAAAGGTAGGCCTAATCTAAGTTCCACAAGTGTCAAAGGGATTTGCATATGGCCCAGTGCTGCCATAGCATTTTTCATATCTGCTGGCCATTAAAGGAAATGACCAAATCTTGAAATTAGAGTTGGGTGTCCCTTGTGGCAATACTAAGGAACTGAGGTTTTTCCTTGCCCCTTCATTTTCTTTTCATCTTCAATTTTGTTTGCCACTGCTAACTTAATATACAGGAGTTAATTTCTTTTCTGACTTGAGGTATCACTGGGGGAATATTGAGTGTTACTGTGGCGGCTGGAAGTCATTACATCTACACAAAAATTAACCTGTGGCACTAATCTCTTTACTTTTTTTTCCTCTTCTTTTCTTATTTATACAAAAGCACCTGCCTTATTAATACTGGAGTTGGAGCAATTGCTAATGCAAATAACCGAAACTCTAACCACATTAAATATGCAAATGTAAACCCCTAAGCTTTTCCTTAAATCAATATAAATAAAATCCTATTTCTTGAACTGCAGAAGCAGGAGTTATCCTAAAGCAATGCAGTATACACTGAGAATTGTTTTCCATCCTACCTACCTTCATGATAAATCCAGCCTCATATTTAGGCCAACCTCAAAAGCAAAAAGGGAAAATAATATTTACATTTCAGAAATGGATAAAAAAAACTAAATCCTTAAGGAAATGCATTAAATGGACTGAATGAAAAAGAGGAAATAATGGACAGAAAACAACTAAAGTTGTTGAACACATTGATTATACTGTTTATATAAATTTAGACATTCAACCCATTAATCCTGAAACTCCTAATTTCTGAAATTAATTCTTCCATGCTCAAGGACATATCCCATCTAAACATGGAGGAGAGGTATCACCACCACTCCCAAAGCTAACTAATCAGAGTATTGTTATAAGTATGTCTACTATTTTCCAAGATGTTTAGTGCAAACAAGCAGCACAGAAAATTAACCTGTGCTGAGCTCCATGCTGGCATTGCTCAATTGTAGCTCATACTCAACATATCATTTAAAGCAAGCAGAGGTATTTCTACACTGCAGTGTCTTTTTGGGACTGCTGCAGTCATCCCTATGAGATCACCCAGTAAAGCAACAAAGCTTTCAGGCATGTGCTCATCCCATAACTGTGTAAAAAACTATGCAGCCATTCTCCATTCAAAACCATTTCATCCATTCTAGGGACACAAAAGGCACAAAAGCACATTTTCCAAGATTCAGTGCCCACAAGAGATCTTATCAAGAAGCCTGGAACAAAGAGATGCTGTGCATTTCCACTTCCCCTGACACCAAAAATGTACAATATGATGCCAGAGCATGGACAGCAAAAACATAACCAAATAAACTCCTCAAAGATGCTGAAAACAGAACATGTTCTGTATGTTAAAAAACTATATATGGTGCCATCCCTATGGATTACAGCAAACTTCCTAATATATGGCAGACTTCAATTTCCCATCTGAAGAACAGCTCAAAGGAACTTCAGTCACTCCAGCCAGTAACTTGAGGGCCCAACTTCAATTCCTCTGTGCAAATACACATAACATGGGAAATAAAAAAGAAGAGTTGGAGACATGCAGACCTGCAGGGCTATGATCTTACTGGCTTCACAAAGACATGGTGGGATGGCCCCTATGACTGGAGTGTTGGAATGGAAGGATACATGCTCTTTAAGAAGGACAGACCGGGGAAATGAGGAGTGGGTGTTATCCTCTATGTCAGTGACAAGCTGGAGTGCCTGGAGCTCTGCCGGGGGATAGATGGTGAGCTGGCTGACAGTTTAAGGGTCAGGATTAAAGGGAGGGCAAGGACAGGTGACATTATAGTAAGGGTCTGTTAGAGGTTGCCTGACCAGGAAGACCCAGTGGATGAGGCTCTCTATGGACAGATAGAAGCAGCCTCACATTCACAGGCCCTGGTTCCTCGTCAGGGACTTCAATCACCCTGATATCTGCTGGAGTGACAACACAGCGGGGCACAAGCAATCCAGGAGGTTCCTGGAATGCACTGATGGTAACTTCCTCTCCAGGTGATACAGGAGCCAACCAGCAGAGGTGCTATGCTGAACCTTGTTCTCACCACCAGAGAGGGGCTGCTGCAGAATGTGAAGCTCTAGAGCAGCCTTGGCTGCAGTGACCATGAAATGGTGGAGTTCAAGATCCTTAGGGCAGTGAGGAGGGCACATAGCAAGATCTCTGCTCTGGAATTCAGGAGAGCATACTTTGGCCTCTTCAGGGATCTGATTAGTAGAGTACCATGAGATAAAGCCCTGGAGGGAAGAGAGACCAAGAAAGCCGGTTAATGTTTGAAAATCACCTCCTCAAAGATCAGAAGCGATGTATCCCAACAAAGAGAAGTCAGGTGAAAACACAAGGAGACCTCTACAGATGAACAAGGATATCCTGGATAAACTCAAACACAAAAAAGAAGCCTACAGAGGATGGAAGCAAGGACAGCTAAAGCCGTAACAGAACTAAATCTGGCCAGGGACTTCAAGGACAACAAGAAAAGCTTCTACAGGTACACCACTGATAAAAGGAAGACTAGGGAAAAAGGTGGGCCCTCTCCAGAAGAAAATGGAAGACTTGGTTACCCAGGACATGGAGAAGGCTAAGGTACTCAATGACATTTTTGCTTCAGTCTTCACTATCACGTGCTCCAGACACACTGCCCAAGTCATAGATGGCAGAGGCAGGGACTGAATGAAGAACCACCAAGTGTAGGAGAATATCAGGTTTGAGACAAATTTGGTGGCCTTCTACATTGACGGATGAGGAAAG
>NW_008653255.1:36333-63002 GCF_000695815.1 Acanthisitta chloris
TTTTTACAAGGTAGTGATAGGACAACTGCTTTAAACAGAAAGTGGGTCGGTTCAGATTAGGTATTAGGAAGAAATTCCTTATTGTGAGGGTGGTGAGGTAGTGGAAGAGATAGCCCAGAGAAGTTGTAGATGTCCCATCTCAGGAAGTGTTCAAGACTGGGTTGGATGTGGCTTTGAGCAACCTGATCTAGGGGAAGGTGTCCTTGCCCATGGTATGTTCAAATCCTGCTTTAAACAGAAAGTGGGTCGGTTCAGATTAGGTATTAGGAAGAAATTCCTTATTGTGAGGGTGGTGAGGTAGTGGAAGAGATAGCCCAGAGAAGTTGTAGATGTCCCATCTCAGGAAGTGTTCAAGACTGGGTTGGATGTGGCTTTGAGCAACCTGATCTAGGGGAAGGTGTCCTTGCCCATGGTATGTTCAAATCAACACCAAGAAACTGAACAGTTTTTAAACAGAGATGGGTTGGTCTCACTTAAAATCAACCCAGGGGAAGGACAGTCCTGGGAAAGGCTCATGCACTCATGAGCAAAAAGCAACCACCCCCTTAGGAAGGCAATGCACCTCATCTCAAAAAAGATGCCTCAAAAGAACAGACAAAACACTGCTGGGCACCAACCTTCTCTCTCAAGTTATAGAGGGGAGGACGGTCTGTCTGGCTCCTGCTACGCTGCCATCTCATGAATACTGATGTTCAGTCAGATTAAGCCCAGCCTGGTGGACAACCCACTGACTCCACCAGCACCACAGGACAGCAGTACTCTCCATATAGCTAGTATTGATTCAGGTTAGAAAAATGAATCCCTGGGTCACTGAGGGGGCCGCTAAATGTTTTCAAAAAAACGGACATAATTAAAAGCATAGCTGTGCAAAAATATGAGGTACAGAAGGCTGGGAAATTACAGCATGTTTCTCACTGTTCTTGTGAATTTGGCTACACTGAGATTAAAGGGTAGGTCACTTCCCTGCCAGTTCTGAGAGGGGGATATGTATTTACCAAGGCAGTTACACAGAGCAAGTTACAGCTGGGAATGTAATGCACTACCAGTCACCACCTTGATTTACCCTCTGAAAGCCTGAAAATTTACCTGACACTTAGAAACGTCAACACAGGCGTTTGCCAGCCCTGCAGTCCCTTCTCCTGCATCCTCCTTCACCGTTCACTGAACTCACTTGCAGAGACTTGTACTCTTCTTTAACTGGAAACTCCTCTGGACAGGGAATGCATCCCATTCCTCTGAGCATGGCATGACTAACACAACCAGTAGCAGTGCCCAGACACAAATTTTTAAGCGCAACCCAAAGGACATCTCCACACCAGATCTGTGGGGAGACATGAGACTGCACCCCCAGGCAGCAGGTCAAGAGGAAGATCTTCATCAAATGTCAGGCAGAGATGCTGCTGTCAGGTCATGGGGAGGGACAGGACATTTTGATTAGGGCTGTAGGCCACGCCTCTGATCAGATGCCCTTCCTCCTAGTTTGGCATATGGCTAGAAGGGAGCTTGCAGCAGCCTACCATCACAAGCCTTAAAACAGTTTGAAATGCTGATCTCCTCTAATGCAATGATGTTATTGTTATCACTTATAAATGAAAGTGATCAGGCAACCATTATATACTATAGATTTTTTTATTGCTTTCTTATTTTCCCAGGACCAAGATCTTACATATTCTATTTCGGCTAAAGCTCTGACTCATTTCCTTTCCTGGGCATCTGTACTGCAGCAGATGAGAAATCAAACACTGCAGCACCTAAGCACCTTGAGGCTAGAGTCTGAACTTGAACCTCGCTGCTCTCTTCTCCTAAAGCTACTTCCAAAGCAGCTTAACAAGTGGGAACTTTTTAATGTATTTAACTTCTTGCATCCTTTCCAACCCTACCTCCCTTTAAAAAAATATGATCCTTCACAAAAACCTCTAGGGATCCCACCTTTTGATTTATTGGGATAATAATGTAGTGCAAAAGTACAGTGTCAAAGTTTGAGAATATGAAAAATGATACAACTTCTGTTCCACTGACTCTGCCTTTTCTGTAATAAACTATGAGTCCACTACCCTAAGACAGTAAGACTGCTTTACTCCCACTATTCAAACTGTTTGGTACTCATCCACATAAACTGAACTAGGTAATTCTTTTTACTAATGTTGTTTGGCATCTTTTCACAGCAGCACAAACCCTAATGAATTCCAAAGCATTTCTTCAACTTCATCACTCCAGCTACCAGTAGCACAATTTTGATCACCACATTGTGCTGGTTTTGGCTGGGGTAGAGTTAACTTTCTTCACAGTGGTTAGTATGGGGCTGTGTTTCAGAGTTGTGCTGAACACAGGGTTGATAATAATGTTGTTTGGCATCTTTTCACAGCAGCACAAACCCTAATGAATTCCAAAGCATTTCTTCAACTTCATCACTCCAGCTACCAGTAGCACAATTTTGATCACCACATTGTGCTGGTTTTGGCTGGGGTAGAGTTAACTTTCTTCACAGTGGTTAGTATGGGGCTGTGTTTCAGAGTTGTGCTGAACACAGGGTTGATAATGTAGAGGTGTTTTGTTTATTGCTGAGCAGAGCTTACACAGAACCAAGGTCTTTTCTGCTTTCCATACTGCCGTGCTGGCAAGAAAAGTTGGAGTGCATGGGAGGTTGGGAGTTGACACAGCCAAGACAGGTGACCCAAACTGACCAAAGCAATATTCCATACCATATGAATTATGCTCAGTATATAGAAAGTGGGAGTAGGAAGGAGGAAGGGGGAGATGTTTGGAGTGATTGCACTACACATGACAGGGCTCTGCTCTCCTGGAGGTGGCTGAACACCTGCCTGCCAATGAGAAATTGAATTAAACCCTTGTTTTGCTTTGCTTGCATGCGTGACTTTTGCTTTCTCCATTAAACTGTCTTTATTTCAACCCACAAGTTTTCTAGCTTTTACCCTTCCAATTCTCTCCCCAACCCACTGGGGGGGGACTGAGTGAGTGGCTGCATGGGGCTTGATTGCTGGCTGGGGTTAAACCATGACAATTATCTATTTATTCATTTTTGCTAGATCAGATCCAGTTACTGCAGTCATTACAGTCATTTGGTTTACTTAGGGATGATGTTTAACCAACAGTTTAATAACTCATAACTCTATTTTCAAAGATATGGAAATTCAATTTCTTAATGACTTCTTTGCAATCTGTCATTCTTTATCATTTTAGAATAGGAAGCCATCAGATTCTACATAAGCTATCCAAAAAAAAGTACTGTAGAATGCAGCATCCATATTATGAGATTCTACTTTGGCAGCTTACAGAAAGCTGGGATAAAGCCTATGTCTTTTCCCCTCCCTGATTTTGTCACCAGATGAAGATTTCTAACATTTGGCTTCAAAACGAAGCTGTCCTGTACCACATTTAGAAAATAGGGGCCTCTGTTCAGATGCTAAATCTACAAAGCTAGCATCATCTCCTGCCTTACCTGCAGCACAGGTTGCTTGTCTGGGTCTGTAACAACTGGTCCTTCTGTGTCCACACATACCTGTGCAGCTGGACTGGCTTTGGCTGAGAATGAGAGTTAAATTCCACTGAAAACAAAACCACTCCTTTTCTCCAAGAAAAAGACAGAAGTTTGCCCACCTCAGACATGATCCAACAGAACAAGAGATCAAGTGCACATGATGAGCTGGATCTACCTCAGAAGGGTTACAGGCAAGAGAAAATTAAGCAAACCAATAAAAGTCAAGCTTTGAGTTCTTTCTACATAGGTACTTATAATTTCAATTAAATTTATGCAATGCGGGATGTATTAACTTCCTTTTTCTCTCTTAAAATGACCAGCCAGTCTGAGAAAAACAGCACTACTTACATTCAGGTCTACCTTTCAGAATATAAAAGGGTGCAAAATCGAAAGAAAAAAAAAGAAAGATATCACAGACTACCCTTCTGTGCAAAATCCCACACAGCTCCCTCCAGGCCATGGAAATTGTGTTTCATGCAGTCATTGCCCCCAACACTGAGGGGCCCTGGCCCATGGCTCACAGGGCAGAACCTCTGAGGTTCTTTCTGGATGCAAGAAGCACCAAACCAAAGCAATTCTCTGGGCCATGAACAAAGGAGCGCTGTACTGCTTGCCAGGTGCAGCATGTTTGGGTGCTACTGCCCAAACTTCAGGGAAGGTTGGTATACACAGCTATAATTCCCTGCAGAAATGCATTGCTTTTACCTTGATGGCACCAGAGTTTCAGAAGAACCAACTGGAAGGCAGTGATGGCTCAGAAATTAATGACTTCCCAGTCTACATTTACGATATAATCCCACGGGCTATCACACAAAATTACTGCTGGCTTTGACAAATGCTCTCTACAACTACCTGAAAGGAGGCTGTAGACAGGTGAGAATCAACCATGCAGTATCACTGCTGAAATGCAAGCGCTGCTATGCTGTCAGCACCTCTAGGGCTGGAAAATCCTACAGTGGTATCCTAAAGTGCTTTCTGCAACTCGGGCAGCTAGATACTGAGCACACCACACACCAGCCAAAACTTTTAATGCCCTTTGTGCTTCATCTGTGCTTTGGTTCATCCACCTAAAGCATTTACTCTTTGGCACATGGGCAATCTGACCAGTCTGCACAATGCTTGGTGCTCACTCATACCAAAGACCTTTGGGCCCTACCGAAACAGTAAGAACAATAGCAGAAAGTCAGCAAAACCTTATGGCATCTCTTTCCCCAGAAATGGACTCAAGTTGTGCTAGGAGAGGTTTAGATTGGATAGCTGGAAAAATTTCTTCACTGAAAGGGTGTAACAACAGGCTGTCAGGGAAGTGATGGAGTCACCATCCTTGGAGGGATTTAATAGACATATGGACGCAGTGCTTAGGGGCATGGTTTAGTGGTGGAACTGGCAGTGCTGGGTCAATTAGTTGGATTCTATGACCTTAGAGGTCTTTTCCAACTGTAATGATTCTATGATTCTGTGATTCTATGAAATCATGCATAAAATGCAGGAGCTCCTGGCGTGAACAGAAAGCACTGAGTTCAGAGCAGAGATCTTGGGTGTTCTATGCTCTTTCCTTTTGTCCTGGGATTTCAGCCTGGAGGCTCACAACATCACTTCGGTGGGGAAAGGTCATTGCCAAGCGGTAACTAAGCAACAGCTGAAGAGTTGTGGCAACCACAAAGAGCCACAATGTTTTGTTTCATTTAAGTTAACTTTTTAAGAAGTGATGGACAGTCCTCAGAACAGTCAATGGCATCTCTCAAAGGAAGCCAGTTCGGGTGATTTTATTTCTTAACTAGTTTGCACATTTGAGCCAAATGAAACTAGGAACTAATCTGGAAAAATACTGAATAAATGTAGAAAAGCTACTTGAATTTCTCCCTAGTCATGTTTTATATTACACCAAGAATTCCAGCTTCAATAAGAAAATACTGGAGGCCAGTGCTGTTGCTCAGAGAACCTGACCTCTGTTCCCTTTTATGCCACTTTGCAGTCCCTATCTTTTCCAGCCTGGGCACAGTCTGCCCAATTCTCACACTGCACAAGTGGAGGAGTGTCCAGGGGCACCAGCCCCAAGCCCTTCCACACCACAGAGTATGGATCAGCATGGCTAGAGATCCTCCACTCTGCTGAGCATCAACTGCAGATGCATGAATGCAGATCTCAGAGCTGCACATCCAAGGGTTTGCCAAACATTCTTCTGATTATCTGGTTAACAACTGCATTAACCTAGTCTTTGATTGACCTTGGACACATTAAGACCTCAAGCTGTACAACTTCATGTTACCGAGTTGGGCTCCCACTTTCATCAGTTTCCTCCCAACCCTCAGATTGCTGGTTGCCACTGCTTTAAAAGGAGGAGCAAGGGGTGTCCATACACCATGCAGTATCACTGCTGAAATGCAAGTGCTGCTATGCTGTCAGTGCTTCTAGGGCTGGAAAATCCTACAGTGGTATCCTAAAGCGCTTTCTGCAACTCGGGCAGCTAGATACTGAGCACACACTTCAGCAGCCAAAACTTTTAATGCCCTCTGTGCTTCATCTGTGCTTTGGTTCATCCACCTAAAGCATTTACTCTTTGGCACATGGGCAATCTGACCAGTTTGCACAATGCTTGGTGTCCACCCATACCAAAGACCTTTGGGCCCTACTGAAACAAGTAATAACAATAGCAGGAAGTCAACAAAACCTTACAGCATCTCTTCCCCAGTCAACTCCTATACCAGAAACAGAGACACAGAGGAATAGGGCGAGAAACATATTCTGTACGGTTGGATCCTTGGTGCCTTCAGCTCTCATCACAGCCCTACAGCCATACAAACAAATGCCAGCAGGGCAGTCTGTGACCTACTTTCCCTGCCTCACATGCGGAACTGTGCCATTGTGAAACTGCCACTGAATTTCAGCTTCACAATGATGACGAGAAGGATTTCAAGCGGCCACACACTGTGGCTAACAGTGAGACATCAGCCATGGCAGCCATGCCTTCTGCTGGGGAGCCTCTGCTGCACCAGGATCCAGCTGCCGCAAGGGGCAGAGGTGCAGCCTTCTGGGGCAGCGTGGCAGCAAGCTCACACAGCAACACACTTCCCCAGACCTGCTGTTTCTCCCTCCTTCCACTCAAGAACTGCCTGGAACACTATCCCTAAGTGACTGTGATTAGGTTTCTTGCACACTATCTCTGCCTTTGAAGACCTTTATGCTGCTGAGACCACTGCTGTCTCCCTGCTGTACGGCATGGAGATGAACATGCCATGACACTAATGCCACAACCAGCCCAGAAAGCCAACTATATCCTGGGCTGCATCAAAACAAGCATGATCGGCAGGTCAAGGGAGGCGATTCTCCCATTCTGCTCTGCCTTCATGAGACACCATCTGGAGTACTGCATCCAGCTCTGGGATCCTCAGCACAAGAAGGATGTGGACCTCTTACAGTGAGTCCAGAGGAGGGTCACAAAAAGCACCAGAGGTCTGGAGCACCTCCCCAGAGAAGACAGCCTGGAAAAGAGGAGCTCTAGGGAGCCCTCATTGCAGCCTTCCAGTACTTAATGGGGACTTAAAAGAAAGAGCAATTTTTTACAGGCCAGACAGTGATCAGACAAGGGGGAACAGTTTCAAACTTTTAAACTCCTCATTTAGAGGAGAGATTTAGGTTGGATATTAGAAGAAATTCTTTATCCAAAGAGCAGTGAGGCACTGGAACAGGTTGCTCAGAGAAGCTGTGGATGCCCCATACCCAGAAGCATTTGAGGCCAGGCTGGATGGGGCCCTGACCAACCTGTTCTAGTGGAAGGTGTCCCTCCCTGCCCATGGGATTAGAATTAGATCCACTTATGACTACTGGTATGTGCTGCTTATAGTGGTCCCACAGAAGCCAGGCCTACAGCTAGACAAACTCAGATATAAAGTAAATTGTTCGAACAGTTGTTTAAGTAGGAAACATTGGTGATTAGCACAGCTCTGAAATGACTGAATGAGTTCCCACCTGTGGATCTGAGAACCCAGTTTCAAGCACGTGAATTTGACAAGGTGGGCTGAGGGCCCACATAAGGATATCAAGATCAGCTGTGTAGCACCTGCACCACATGAGAGATCACACCAACAGCTGAGCCTCCTCCAGGCACCAGGAAGCTGGTCTTACACAGGAGCTCCCTTGCCTGCTGTGCCCACATCACATCCAAGCAGGGCATTTTTGGGCAGTTATTGAGCAGTGCTATCCCAGTGACGCATCCTCCAGACCAGAGCAAGTCCACAGGCTGAGGAGGGTGAGTTCAGCCCATTTGCGCATATGTGCTCCTGCTGCAACCAGTATCAGCAGCTTCTGCATAGCAAAAAAGCCTCTCTTGTCTGGGCAGGTTTGAATTCAGGCTGATAGATACCTGGCCATTTCAGATCCCAAATCTCGTTCATCTGTAGGAAGGATGAGCTGGCCCAGCAGCCTTTCCTGATTGCTGATGACCATGTTTCCCTGCATTACCATTTACCATGTACCGTTGCAGCACGTGGGAAACCTTCGAGTCTGTACTGGTTAAAAACCCATTCAAATGGGGGTCTATTATGTCATCTCCATTGCAAGCCTCATCCAGCTCCTCTATATAATATTAAGTTAAATGAAAGGGGAATAAGGAAGGAAGTCTGCTCCAGTCTTAGAAAAATAGATTGATCTTTAAATGCTTTTCTTTTCTCTCCTATGATTACAGAGTAAGAAACAGCCGTAACTCCCACCAAACATTGCATCTCACTATCCTGGTCCAAATGCACTGAAAGCTATTTTAATATTTTGATAGTTTGATACCTACAGGGGGTAGCAGAGTCCCCCAGAGCATTCCACCTCCTTTTCCTGCAAAGGGACTCACTGTGCAATATAATCTTGGTAACGCACAATCCCTTTCTTAACAAGAACACTATGCTATTAACATAATTATCTGACTAATCTTTCAGCCTTACTTAGCATTAAATAAGCACCTGGATGCAGAATGCATTTTCCTCAAAGAGAGTGCACCTCAAGTGTTTATCCAGCACACTAATGCAAGGGACACCACCAGCAGTCCAACTGGTGGTCCAAAAGGAAAGCAAACAGTACCGCTGAGCACACTGGGGGAAAAGCAAGTATTAAAAAATACATCAAAGTGAAAAACACAATACTCATCCCTTTATACTTACCACCTCCTCAGGATGAAACAATTCCCATTATATAACTATTTAAAAAACCCTTTAAATATACTGAAAACACACAAACAAGAGAGATTCAAGTGCCTCACAAAATTTAAGGTCAAGAGCACACTGCTTGACTCATCAGTTCAGGCCAAATGGCTCCTGGATCAAGTGCACCATTTTTAACTGAGCTACAATACCTCACAGAGAGGCACTCAGTTGTGAAAGCAGATGACAGCCGTGCATCATATTTCTGGATGAGTTCTTCCCAATCATTAATTGCACTCACTGTGAAAAGGAAAATTCAAGTGTGCCTTATTTCTTTCAGTTTTGCTTTTTGGAACACTGGGTCATGTTACACCTCCACCTGATAGACTGAAGCATCACCTATTCTCTGTAATGTTCTCCCTATGCAGGTACAAACAAACCATGAACAAATACCTTTTTCATTACTACTTTCACTTCCATCCGAGAGTGGGATGTAGGGTTGTGATTTTTTTTTTTGTTTGTCTCAAAAACATTTACTTTCTGGCTTGCAAAATTAGAGGGTTTGGTCATCAAGTGAAATTTCCTTAAGCTCCCAATTTCCATTCACATTGCCTCCTTCAAAGCTTCTCTTTTCAAATCACTTGCTCATAAATGGCATAAAAGGTAGGAGATATCAGGACCTTCCTCCCATTTTCCCTTTTTAAGTTCTCTCACAAAGATGACTGGAACATGCACAGTGATCAGAAGGATATAGAGCAATGTCTGCTACTCACCTTTAAAGAATGCTGGGTTTGTATACGTCTTCAGAGAAGTGAAATCTTATACCTCAACTGAAAGATTTGCCTGAATCAATGCTCAGAATAAGGCCCTGCTGCAATGTTCTAAAACTTACTGTGAAGCTGTTTAGAAAATATGAAAAAAAAACCACAAACCCACAAGACAGCTAGAAAACAAACACACTCATTCTGCAAACTTCATTAAGAAAGGATAGTTCAAGATAATTATTGACAGTAATGTGCTACCAACGTACCAGCACTTTCTGCGGTTCTCCACTCCTGGCTGAGCCTACAATGTAACTCAAACGGCTCTTGTAACTTTAAAACAATTCTGCTTTCCACTTTTAATGGACTCCTACTAAGACAGCATTTCAGAGAGGAAAGCTCATTTTGTTTCTCCTTTCACTTCAACCAAGTGTAAAGGGAAAAAATGAAATGGGAGTTAAGTATCCTGCTATCAGGACAGGCATCACAGGACATCCAGAGCACTCACATGCCTCTCCCCACGTCCTCAAACTATACCACCATCCATTACCAGCATTGTATTTAGTTTATGTAATCAATGTAGTTATGCACATAGGCCCGTAGAGTAATTGTATCTTTGGAGCAGAGCATCCCTGTCACACATACAGAGGAACAAAAAAAAATTCAAATTAATTTTACTACTGTGTTTACAAAGTAATATGCATCGGGGGGGGAAGTTTTAATTATACTCAAGCAACAATCTGCCCCCCATCTTCACCACTTCAAGCAAAACACACAAAGTCACGTTTTCCATCTTGTCCCTGAGTTTTGTTATTGTTGTTGTTAAGTTCCAGTAAAATCCCTTCAGGCACATCAGAATGCTGCAAGGGCAGAATTAAACCTTCAACGATGATGAAGGATATTACCTTTCACAGCAATAATGTGTAATAAAGTCCTATATCAGACTAGATCTGCTAAGTCTAACTTGTATTAGCCTCCCACTTGCTCTTTCATTGTGTAAATGTGTTACTAATGGTGACTAATACTAAACATAAGAGATGTAATGGAAACCTTCATATGCCAGCAACACTGGGACACTGGTGAACCACTCAGAGTGGGGGATCACCAAAGTGTGCTACCATCCATTCATACTTCTTTCATATTCCCTGCAGAAAAATACCAATGTTGCCAGAAATTCCCTTTCCCCAATAAGAGACAACTTCTTACCCCTCCCCAAAACAGTGAAAGGCTCAAGGACAGAATCACAGTGTCAGTTTGTATAGTTAGCATTGCACTGAGTTACAGACTCAGTCTGGAGGCTTTCTGCTCATTTCTTTGCTCCTTTCCATGTCCATTATCAGCTAGGATGGATGGTCTCATGCTACACCCATGGTGTTTTCCTGCAGCCTGAGGAACCTGCCAGGCACCTCTTGCATCCAGCCAAAAATCCATTTTCCTGGGCAACAAAAATTTAGAAATACAAACCAAAGACAGCCTACCATGCCTCTTTCCATAGGGCAATCCACAAACTTGCAAAATTTGAGAATCTGATCAGTATGTAATGAAGTAAAACAGCAGTGATGGCAGCCCACTTGGTTGATGGTCGCTCCTGACACGTCGGCACTGAAGAGATTCAGTTTAATTACTCAGATGAATTCTCATTCTCTGATCAATGCTAATTGATGTGCAATGCAAACATGCACCTGGTACCCAAACTTCATAATCCTTTTTCATCTCCTTAGTTATTTTTTTGTTTTAACTGAATTCCTAAATCACAATCTCCTAATGCATTAGTAAATTCTATCTCAGTTTATCAAGATTCAGGCTTTAACCAACATATTTCATATCTATGCCCATTTGTTACCATTACTAGTGCTGTAATCCTCGTAGTCCTACATGTTTCTTGTCAGATTAGTTTAGTCAACATGGTGGATATAATGAAGCACAATGCTCTTCAGGGTCATCTTACCATTAGAGAGAGCCTCTGCCCCACGTAATCACTGCAGCACACAGACATATCTGTGATAGTGCTTGAAGGAAGGAAGATCTAAAGGCTGGAACTCAACATATCCTCAGCTTCCATTTATACTATCAACACAATCATCTGGTCATCTCTCCTTTTCTTTGACAGCTGTAATATCTGCAATTAAAATCTGAATCAGTGGGGGCTATTTTTAGAACAAAGAAGGTATTTTAGCTCAGTAGAGCGCTGCCAGATTGGGTAGGATATGCTACAATTGGCATTCCAGCTCATTAAAACAGCTTTGCCGTGAACTATTCGTTCTGCAAATGTTCTGCAACTGTATATACACAACACAAGCACCACTCAGCATCAGCATTTGCTGAAATCCAGCCAGCTTCATGTTGCCCTTGCACAAGAAGGAACTTGTCACAACAGCTCTTTGGGGTCAGATGAATGACTGAAGACAAGGAGGAATCCCCTCTTGCATGAGGCATCACGGGAACACTGTCATAGCAACCAGACAGAGTCATGAATTTGCTTCATGCTGCACTCAAGGAGGTACTCTGTGAGGAGCTCTTGCTTCTCCTCCTTCTCCATGGCAGCAACAGCTACTGCTTTCCTCCTTCAAAACCCTACACAGCACACTGAATCCCCACCAATAACTGAATCCTCCAAAAGAGTAAAAATCATAGAATCATTTTGGTTGGAAAAGGCCTCTAATAACACGTCCAACCATTAACCTTAAAACTGGTTTAAAAATGTTATAGTACCTTTTGTCTGTAAAGAAACTTATAAATGCAGAGAAAAAAAGAAGTCTGGCTCTCAGCAAAGAACCACAGTCTTGCTTGGAAAACTTTTTAGAATGGTATTTGGAAGAACACACATTCCCATTCAAGAAGGGTGAAAACAGGTAGATCCTGTGAACTGCAGGAGTTTGGTGCAGCTCGGGAAAAGAGCAAAAAAATAAACTGAGGCTTAGTTTTACTCACACTGGGTATGCCAGACAATTACAGAATTCAAGTCACTATCTGCATTTTTGTGCCTATCCTACCTTTTTAGAGAAAGGTATTCTCATAGGGCCAGCTCCAAACTGCCTACAACAATGCCAGATTAAGGGAAAGATTGTTTACTTAATAGTTTTTAGAAGGGGGAAAAAAACCCAGAATAATCCAATCCTAAGGAAACCTGGATTCTTCCCTACTTTAGTGTTTGAGCTACTTTCATTTATTTTTATCCATCTTCCCTTTTAACAATATTCAGTTATGAAATGCACCAGATAGCAGAAAAGTAGAGATAAGTTTGCCAGACATGATAGCAAAACAAATTAAAATACTGGAAGAGCTATCTCCTCTGTAATTCCAAACCCCTGTCCTGCTGTGATGGTACACTACTGATTGATTAGATGCAAACACATCCCAAGGGGATTTATCACAGCAAATTTGTTTTAATCCACTGCTACCTTTCAACTTCTCTTTACTGCGCTTTCCCCGAAAAAAAAAAAAAATCCCAACTGTCTTAGCAATAGATATTCCTAATATTGGATAGGTTGCCCAGGCAAGTTCTGGATGTCCTGTTCCTGGAAGTGTTCAAGGTCAGGTTGGATGGGACTCTGAGCATCCTGGTCTAGTGGAAGGCGTCCCTGCCCATACCAGGGACCTTGGAACTAGATGATCTTTCAGGCCCCTTTCAGCCCAAGCCATTCTATGATTCTATGATACATTGAATTAGCATAATGTGTCACTATCAAATAAATTTCTGGTTTGCCAGGAAGGAATAAAAAATTGTGAAGAACCACACCACATTGAAATACAGACTGCTTTTCCTCCTCACATAGTAAGCTATCCTTTAATTAACAAAATTGTCGAAGAGTTTCAGCTGCCTAAGCTCTGGGGCATAGTGATATCTTAGACCCATCTTGGAACTTAAGAGATCCATGCCCTTCTGAACCAACAATGATGTGCTACCCTAAAGTTCCTAACGTGGCAGGAGATATCTCTGTTTAGGAAACACAGCTCCAGCCTTCATGCCTATTTAAGCATTGCAACACTCCGTGAGCATGGCACCAGTTGGCTTTGAGCCTCAGTCATTTGCGTGCACTCCAAAAAGAGCCCATGGATGCTGCCAGGACAATGGATACTAGTCAGAAGCTTTTAAAAGAAGTCAAGATGGAAGGGGAATACAGACTGCATCCAGACACTGTCAGCATCCAGACACTCTCAGAATGACAGACAGCTGATCAGATAATTCCTTAACCCAAAGAAAAATAAAACGCTCATGAATTTTCATACAGCATAAAGTCATTACAAAGAGCAAGGATGGAAGAATGTGGTCTCTGCCAGCGTGGGTGTACTGTTTGGGTCCTTGTATTTGGCACCATGTACTGCACCCATCACTTGTCTTCTAGGAAGAAATTAAAAACCAAAGCTCTGTGAACAGGCTTCCACTAGATTAGCTCACCAATTCTCTTTTGCTTGCAGATCACGTCAAGCAAGCACAGAGCAAAAACAAATGTACTGACCTGGGATAAGGACAGCTCCAGTTCAAGCCCCTGCACTACTTGATTCAAAGTAAGCAGGATGAGAAAATGTGCTTGAGTCAAAACCCTAACACTTCAGTTTCACAGAAAGGAAGGAAAGCAGGACACATGTAGACTAGCACAGAGTAAAGTCAGATTTCAATCTTTACAAGTTACTGAAAGCCAATTGCATTTCTCCAGCCAGCAGAGATAGCACAGATAAGAGCATCTGGGACTCATCCAGCCCTGCCAGGTTGCCAACAGTCATTTTGCCCATATAACCTTTTGTGGCCTTTAATGTCCCTGAGTGAACAGTCACAAGGACTTTTTCATTGCTGGGTCAAGCACTTCTTCAATTCTTTGCCAGCAAATTCATCTACTCTTTCATGTATCTGGGAAAAAAATGCAGAAAAGCTCTGGAGAGCTTACTGGTACTGTGTGGAAAGTGGGAGGGTTACTAGCTTGAGGGAAAGCAGAATACGGGCACTGAGCCATCACCAGCACAGCCAGCTTGAAACATCACTGCATGGAAACAGGGATTTTCTGTGTGGACACAGGAGGAGTGAGACCCAGGATTACAAGCAAGCAGGAGGCAGCACATACTCTGAAGTTAGGGCTGTTACCAGTGAGCAGGACTAATCTGCTGCTTCTCAGCACTGGTCATAGAGAAGCTGCTTATGCTTAGTCAGCACAAGCAGTACTGCTGTGCACCTCACCTCAGGACTAGAACTTGAAGCCAGAAAATCTGATTCTAGTGCTCGTCTCTACAGAAGCAATAGCTTTCTCACAACAGGTGTCTCTCTTGCAGAAGGATAATAAATCAGCACCAGCGATGCAACATTCACAATCAGAAAGCTACTAGAAAGACAGGCCACATCACCAGCCTAAACACTCACTGTTCACAGGCAGCTTCTCAAAGTATTGGGAATCTTGTTTAAAGAATAAAACCAGCAAGAAATGAAAGTGGTTTTTTTGTTTGCTTGCTTTTTCCCAAAAGATACCCTTAGTTGATGTCAGGCAAATCTTACCAACGACCTGCCTCCCACAGAAGCTTTCTCACTGCCAGTGATATCCCCTTGGGTGGTGCTTAAAAGTGAGGAACTAAGGTCACAGTGACAATGTATCATATCCTGGTAACAGACCAAGCACTGTAACAGAGAATGCATAATGCAAAATGAAGAAAAACTCTTTTGCATTACATTGTCTCAGATTTAAAACCTAAGAATTTATTCTTAAGGATGCTGTGGGTAACAGTATCTGCCTGAATAGCCTAAGTGTGGCATCTATTTATATGGAGGTATTGAGCAGCCTGCCTCACTGCTCCATCACCCTATGGAGGTAAAAAGGAAAAAAAAAAGCAGCTATTAATAATCAAACACACAGTATAGTCAGGGTGCAGAGGAGGAGAGGAAAAGGTATCACACTACACCTTCAGAGATACAAGCTCACACTCCCTCAAAAGCCACCTCCTGTCAACCCACCCAGAGCAATAACCACACCACACTCCCTGCATTTCATCAGATTCTTAAACTGGTGTTTTAACTACACTTCACCAATGGGCTAGCAAAGTTCAGGTGGTTTCAAGACCTTTTGGTGTCTCATAGAAGCAGCAGCCAGCCCTTGCCTATTCAAAGACCATATACTACACATTTTCATTTGGTTTTGGCATGCAGAGAGTTGTAAGGCATACCCAAAAAAAATTCATCAGACCTCTATATCTACATCATAGTCTCTTCTGCTGGCCTCAGATTCTCATACAGAAAGGAAATAGTTAACTCTTGCATTTGTTCTTAACAAGTGCTTTGGACTACATTTTGCTATGGCATGCAATAGCTGCCCTCTTCTCATCTCATTAAGGCTGTACTGATGTGCGACAGTCACAAAATACAATTTCACCCATAAGTCTTGCTTTATTTTCATTCAATTCTATGCCAAGCTCAAATTTAAGAAGGTCACAACATTTTCTCCAGCTCAATCAGAACTGAAGAATAACTTAAAAACAAACTACAAACCCAAAATGCTATTACAGTTTTCCTCTCTCAAATCTAGCACTGTAGAGTAACAAAAAGTCTGGATCATTTCCACAATGAAAATATGTAAATTAATTACCCTCTTATGTTGATTGATGCAAGTTATTTTGGTTGAGAACAATGCAAGTCACCCGCAGTTTACAAAACAATATGTCAATAAAATGAGCTAGACCTGCTGAAGAAAATATTTGTTGTAGCCTAAAGCTATTTTTGCACATGCATAACCTTGAATTACAGTTTTTTAAGAAAACACCCCACTTCCATGTTCTGATCAGCAGCTAGTAAGCTGAGACTTGCTTTTCCTCAAGTACTAAAGAATCTACTCATGCACCAGACAAAAATACATCAAAGAAGGGTGCACAGAGCATATTATCATCCTTCATGAACCCAGCAAATGAGAAGTCACAAAACTAAAAAAATTTACAGACAAAGCTGTTTTATCAAGAAAAAAAATGCTTTGAGGCATCAAGTGTTACTCTTTCAGCATGTTTTCTCCTTCTTCAACCCCACCCCCCACCATATTTGCATGAAGAAAATAAACCTGTCTAAACAAAATATCACTTCAGATAAAGCCTCACTTTCCATGTGATGTTAAAAACACTTCACAGGAACTTCTGGAAGGGCCAAAGCTGGTTGCTGCTACAATCTGACCTGTGACAGGCATACCTACCAACCCTGGTCAAGAAGCAGGATACAAGTCATGGGGAAAGCAAGAGGGACCCAGCTGAGGTGCTGGTAGAAAATGGATTCAGGGTTGGAGATGATCAGACAGAGGCAGATAAAGACACTTCACATAGTATGCAATGCGACTATAGCTATCTGTAAGACATCAGCAGTTAGGACCTGCAGGTACATCAGGCCCTAAGACATGGGTAGGACAAGTCAGACATTCACTCTGAGGAGCCCAGATCAGGCCATGCACATCTTGAAGCCTCTACACAGCGATCCCATAAAAATTAAGGGCCTTACTGGTTTGCTCTTTTTAAGACTTGGGCAAACTAAAGTGAGTCATAAGCACCAGAAAGCTTCAAATATGCAAATATACACTGCAAGGAATCAAAACATTTACCCGACACCTGCTTGCTGGAGGATTTAACTCAGTCAACAAAATTCTCGGGTAACTCTCTACTGAGTACCCAGCTTCTTGTCACAATCTCAGCTTCTGGGGATGAAGAATCTGGGATTTCTGTCAGAAAACTGTCTCCTACTCCTATCTATTTCTTGTGTTAACTTTCAAGAGCAAGATGGGAGAAAACTGTGAGGTTTCACATTCCTCTGCAATCCAAGTTGCTGGAGAAAGCTCACTTCATCACCTCCTCCCTCCTCTCAGAGCTTTTCCTGAACCAGAGCTATAGGAAATCTGATTTTATTCACCCTTGAAAACTTGCAGCATCCTATATTACAACCTCTCTTGAGAATAACTCAGTGCTGCCTGCTGCTCCCCAAAAGGACACTAGCTGCAAAGGGGAGCTGACGGACAGCCACAAAGCTCCCAACATCAGTTGCAGAACAGACAGTGGGTCCTGCTAACTTCACTCTCCAGCTGCTAGGAGAAGTATTTCAGCTGCTGATCTGCATTACATGAAGTTGTTGCCCTAGAAACATATGACAAATTCAAGCTTCAAAAAAATAAATTATTTTTGCAAAAACTTTGCACTTCTCGATATACCTTTTTCCCTCCCCCTATTTCTTAAGGGGCCTAAAACCCAATAAATGCAAATAAAAATCACAGAAGCATAGGAAGAAGCCTTCCAATTATAGACAAGGAGCAATTTCCAAGCACTAATATTACCTGCATCTTATTGGATATCATATTAAGATCTGGCAAACTAAAACAGTTTTTACAATGGGGCTATATTCAGGTCCAATTAACAGTGGATGTACTTTATGCTAGCAGTCTTACAAAGTCTGTGACATTACCAAAGATCAAAAGAAGCATCTTAAGCAAGCTATTCTTACTGCAAAATAAATAAATACATTTTAATGAGAAGGAAAATATCCTGTGCGTCAAGAATTAGCAACTTGAACGTGGAACAAGTCTACCTGACTTCAATGGAAATCAGACTTTGAAAACATCAGATTAACCAGAAGCCTGCAACAAGAGCTCACCCTATCACTTCTAAAAGCTCAGAACACAGAATGAAATGTAAACTAATACATATTCTATTTCTGCAGGATACATATTTTTCTACTCACTCCTTACAGACGGATATTACTTGTCCATAGGTGTATTATCTCTCTATTTCATTTTCCAGAAAGTAATAAAAAAAAAATTGTATTAATCTGAGACTAAGAAACAGAAACAAGAAACAGACCATAAAAACAGGGACAAAAAAAAAAAAAAAAAAAGCCAAAAAGTCACCTCATGCCTCCTCCAAACTTAGACCAGATATATCAGAATGAAGATGCTAATACAGAAAATCCAAATAAAGAAAATCCAATCACAATTTTAAAAGGCAGATGTTACCTGATGCTTTTTTCACAACTTTCACACAATAGGCAAAGAGAAAACCTTCAATCTCTTGAAAAAAAAAATGGTCTTGAAAAATTAATTTCAAAGATGACTGAATAAGATCACAACTTATGGGTTGTACAAAAAGAAAGACAGAAAAAACAACCAAAATATATTTTGGAGTTCTTCTCAACCACTGACTTGCTAAAGCTGTGAAAGGCAAAGCCAGGCAACAATCACAGAAATGAAGACTTCAGCCTAACTGCAACTTCAACGTGCATAAGAAATACCCATACTACATGAAAATAAAAACCACACCAAAGCATATAATACAAGGATTCTTGATCCATTGAGTTGAGATGACTTCTCTTAAAGTGAAATACTGTTCTGGAATTGTGCTATAAAACTAGTGGTACCACAGACTCCAGTTTCACATGCTTCATTTTCATGAACATGCCAAGTATCTTCTCCTTTCAACTGTAGGCTTAGATTTTACAGTAAAGCTAAAATTTCTCTCAGACAGCTATATCTCATACTAGAGATTTTATTAGGCCAGTTTTCCACATGTATTTCTACACTACCACCTAAAGTCCATGCTTCTGCAAAAACATACTTCCATGATTCCAACAGGAAAAATACAACAACCTGATGCAGAAGTATCAAGCCTAAAGAAGTTCATGCCATATGAAATGAGGGATGTTTCCAGTTGCATGCTACTACCCCAGGTTGAACACACAGCACCAATAAAGGGGGGGAGAATCAAAAGGGACATCCTTTTTATCGTAAATTCATGGCAGTGACTAACAAAGCCACTGAGACACACAAATATGACACTCCAAAATACCACGTTTGTTTTGAGAGACAGTTGTGCAAAGAGGTAGTTCTAAAATTCCTCACAGGACAAGCTGCAAGGATAAGGCCCTATGGCAGAGACAGACTACCACCTGCCTCTGGAGGCAACAGAGCCACATCCATGCCTCTAATAATTTCTTTAATTTATAACTTTGATTAGTTTATCCTAACACTTCCATAGATTAATTCAATACCTTGAAGACTGGACTTGCCTTTTAGTCCCAGCCATTTGGCAGGTTGACTTTCATTTCTCCTGCAACTGATTCCACTATACAGCTGTGTATTAAATGAAGAATGATTTCTTCTCAGAAACTCCCCACTCCAAAACATATACCTGTAATACACCAAGAAATTATTTTAATATGTCATATGCCTTTAGTACTGCATCACTAGTTTTACATACTGCTAAAAGACTCTAGAAATTATTCGTGTAACTTCCTTAGCCTGCAAAGTAATAAGATGACTCAGTTAATTTATTTACATTTTCTGTAATTTGGCATTTTAGCCCACAGAGACATTACTTTGTTGTCATCTCCACTCAAATTCTGCCTTGTTAGTGTCTAGAGAAATCAATGCCATGGAGCACTTCATTTCTATAACTTCATCCTCTTTCAACCTAGAGCTTCATTAATGTGATAACTAAACAAGTACACAGCTTGCTGTCTCTCTACACGTTAAGTATATTTATGCAAAAATAAAAAAAGAAAAATTAGATGAGGATGCTTGTCAATTCTGTGCATGTGGACACTTATTTTTTATTAAAGCATCTCATTCAAGTTTATGAAAGTTTTTTACACTGTTTGGAGAATAACTAGCAGGTTTTGATGTGCAACAACCATCTCGTTATTTCTTTCCCACCTTGTTGCCTAAATAATGGGAAAAAATTTGGAAGAGTTGGAAAATGGGATGAGTACATTCTTGATTTTAAAGACGTTCCTGAACAATTTCATTTGGGTGAAAATCCTTTTCCATCAAAACCAAAGCAATCAAACATAAGTAAATATTTAGAGGTTCCAGAGCATTTTCAGGCAATGTATAATTCAGGATTTCTCACCATATTTTCCACTGAAACAGCAGATCGAGCTTCCCAGGGTGCTGACAAGTCTTCTCCTGCACCTTTGTAACCACCAGTCAGCTCCAGAGTACTCCTGGCTCACCAGTACCAACACATATCCCACCCATTGTTGTCATTGCACCAGCATCCCATCCCTGTGCAGTAAGTTTAGTTTTTCCACTTCTTTCAAGATTCCTAGATTGAAATGTCATTATCTGAATATTCTAACCCATTAATTACTCTTCCATTATCCCTAGGATGTTTCCAGAAACACTAAGTTAGATGGGCACACCCCCAGCAACCTCCTTCCTACTCTACCTTACATGATCTCCAGATAAACCATGATGATTGCTTACTCCTTTCAAGCGCTTCAAACCTCAAGATTCAGAACGTCATTCATAACCACATAACTAAATAATGAGGCTTCCCAGCACAAAATGGAAGCACGAGAACGCTCCCATTTTGCCTTGCCAAACTCCAGTCCCTCTTTCAGTGACCTCCTCATTACGTGCAAAATAATTGGATTCGTACCCTCATGCTCATCAGGGAGAGGGAATTAGTGTCGTCACTTGCTCATCACACAAATAGCTTTCTGTGGGTCCTGAATCAGGCACCTCAATTCCTGCGCACACCCCGTGACAACAGTCCTGTTCAGGGGGGTCCCATGGTCCCTCCGCCACCCACACAGCGGCACAGTTTGCCTTGCATGGGACACACACAGAGATGGTGTCTCGCACCAAGGTCAGTAATCATGTGCACAACAGAATAATCTTGCGTGGCCTCAATTCATCTGCTTTAGTTCCTCTATCAATAAAACCCAAAGACAACGGGTTTGGCTATCTTTGCATGGGAATGTAGGGCTTGACACCAGCTTTATCTTTCCTTCCAAAATCAGAATAAAAGATGCTTTATGCAATTCCTACTACATATCAAGTGCTCTTTGCTTTACACAGCCCCTGATAAAATCACCACCTGTGCTTCAACATCTTTCTTTCAACTACTGTGTGAGAACTGCGAGGTGTGAGAACCTACTTGCTACCAAAAAGACAGGCATTAATACAATTTTCTTTCTAATTGCAGCTTCCCAACTACAGAGTCTCTAAGTTAAAAGCGTGCTTGGCCTCATCAAGAACTTTCTCCCAAAACCAACTTTCACAAAACACAACACCCACATCCTCTCAACAGCAGACATCTCCAGAAAGCACATTAGCAATTGCTAACCATCCCGGGTATTCAAATTAAGACACACCTAGTAGTGACACTGTCTCTCTCTTATTGTTTCTTTTCTTAAGTATATTTTTTTATTCTTTACTTTCATCAATAAAGTTTTCTAACAGACTCTAGTATGGTGGCACTACTAGAGGTCACTAAACTCACCCATGATGATAAGGGAGGAATTTTTCTCATCTGATTCCGCCAGCTAAAAGTTATGAGTCTAATCTAAGTCAGTCAACTCCACTGCCACTATAATCAATATAAGCAGCATGAATCACCCACCTCAAGAGCCTTAACAGATGGAAGGAAGGAAGCCCACCTGGAAGTGCTTATTGTTAACCATAGAGGGAGCTTCTGTTACTAGGCTGGGGTGACCTTTCATAAATGGAATTCCTTTACCTCCAGCGCTGATAAGAGCCCAGGAGATCTGTCTTCTTCGGAGGCAGGACTCAGACAAACCGCACCTCTATGAAAGCTCATGGGCGACATATGACTACCTTAAAATCTGGATCCATTTTCTCTAGAGAGATACCACTTAAGTACTTTGATGTTGTTATTGTCTCTTACAGGAAAGGGAAGAACAGAAGGCAAACCTTGAGTTAAATCAACATGCACAGCACCATAATCGACATGACTGACTTGGTTTGCATAAGTCAAGGATGTACCCAGAGCTTGCACTGCAGGAGGGACTCAGGAGCAGCAAGGCAGAACACTGGGATTTCTTCTTTGCTCTCTTCCCTTGAGTACTGCCTGCCACACACACATGCACATTCTGTACAAGGACAGTCCAAGATAGCACAAATTAAATGCAAATACAAGAGGGAATAGGGCCCCCCAAAGGCTGAAATCACAAAGATTCATTTTTCAGAGAAAATACAGGTGATTCTTGGTTCCAGCCAAGCTGGATGAACATAAAATAAAATGGTAGCAGCAGAACAATGTGGACCCAAAACATCTTACACCCATTTCTGTGCTGTTCTGTTCCTAGACAAAACCAGTCAACACATTAGATAAGGGGTTCAGTGGAAGGCAAAGGTTTATCAGCTAGCTTATGGCAAAAGGGAGAAGAGGGTTATACACAACATAAAAGGAGCTTGAGGGTTGCAACACCACTGAACCCACCTCAGGACTGATCTCCCCCTGGGGCCACCAGCTGCATATCAAGTAAAACTATCCCAATCAAAGGGTCTGCTGCTCATCAACAGTCTGAGGACAGCTCAATCCCTAACCAACCCTTACATGAGCATGGAGCAGGTCAATTCACCTGCTTCTGTCTTGATTCCTTCATTTCTAAAATGGGAGTGAGTAAAGATCCTGTCTCAACTCATGAAATCTTTTTATATTTATTAGTGAAACAAACTACATGTTTGTGGGCTGAAGGTGTGTCTCCAGTACCTACGTGCAACTGAGTCTCCAGAAGGGGCTGGCTGTGACAACCAGCAAGACCATATCAGATACCATCAGTTCAGGGCTGTTTAGCAGTGTCTTGACTCATAATCAGTCATTCCTATCAAACTGCTCCAAAAGCTCCCTCCTTCTAAAGGTATATCTTATGAAACACCCACACACTAAATACCAAGAGATACTAAATATTTTCTGAGAAAGCTATTGCTAGAACAAATCAGGAACCTGTGTCTCTGCAGTACCACTGCACGTGAAGTACATGTCCACCCATTTAAATGGAGTGTGAGGGTTGTCACTAATCCCTTCCTAGGAAATACAGCTTTGGGACTTAGTGCTGGGGGTGAGACTTGCCAACGACTACACTGAAAACTTGACCTCCAGAGATTTTTTCAGAATTGTACAAGGCCTGAAGGTCATATGCAGTAACATGTCTGTCCAAATGAATTTGGGAAATATTCCCAAACTCAGAGTTTCAGGATTTCTACTCTTCCCTTCAGTTTCTTGTTTCAGTGGGAAGAGCTTCAGTACATGGTCAAAGGATGGTAAAGTGGTTTCCTTGGAGAGACTGTTCGTCTGCAGACTTATTTCTCAATTTCATAACTACCAAGCGAGTATCTCAGGCTGAATTTGAATGCCTGGATATTACAGAAGATGCAAACATTTATATGTTCACAATACAGCCAGTGATGAAGTCTGCTTCAACTCAGGGTCCAAACTCTTAGGGAGAAAAAAAGGTTTTGTAAATGGTGGCAAAACCCACATATCTCATTCATGTCATTATCCCGGCAACCCAGTGTCAAAGTCAAGTCATGAATGGCCATGGAAGAGATGCTAAGAGCTAAAAAAGATTCAGTACAAGAAAACAAGCTAGAAAAAGGTTTTTCTTTAAAATTAGCAGATTGTCTGATAGCTTTAAAACCCAGTCTGGTGTGTTTTTAGCTTAATTCTGTGGGTTTGTTAGGCTAACGATAAAATAACATTACTGTAAATGAAATGTTCTGGCTGGCAATGGCAAAGAAGAGACAAGTTCAGTCTGTGGTGTTTCTGCAGCTCAATCTCAACACCTGACTGCTTTAAGCTGCACCTGGGGTTGACCTGCTGGAATAAGCAGGTGAAGTACCTCCATTTGCAAGGCAGACCATGCACTCTGAATGACGATCGGTTTTAAAATCCTGCTCTGTAAATAGCAGCCACTCAGTAACCACTTTGCAAAGGGCTCTGCTCCCATCTCCACTCATGGGATGGGCTCAGCCTTGTGCTCACTGCATCGCCCGAAAAGAAGGAAGGAAAGAACAAACCAAACAGCCACATCTCCCTCAGGAAACACATCCGGAATTAATCAAACTTGGTCATTTTCACAAGATCTCAGCCCTAGGACTTCTGACAGGTGTCTGAAAAGGAGATACTCTCAAAGACTTCATTTTTCCTTTGGATGGGGGAACGTTGCACTGACCTTATTAAGGCATATTTGAACAAATGCCATGCCACAGGCAGCTCTGGCTTTAGAAGGTTGTTTTGATAGACCTACAACTGAATATTACCTCAGATAAAGCTATCCTAAAATCCAGCCCTGAGCTGTCACTCCCATTACACTCAGAACTGTATAACCAAGCAAGCTCTTAAATTACAACTTGGGCTTACATTTTTAAATATTTGTTATAGTTAGCCCTGGATACTTTGCTGTGAAACTTGATCAACATGTTGATATATGCAGAGATTAAGTCATCCAGCCTCTACTGGCAGAGAAATGAACATTCACAAGAAGAACTCACTATTCTTTTTGTCTGCAATGCAAAGAACCAGATTCTAATCTCAGTTTCAATCCGGTGGATTGAAAATGACTCCACAAATGCCAAGAACTATTTAACCAAGAGGACGTCAGAAAGTAGGACTTCTGCTGACCTTCAGTAACAAACACAGGCCGTTAGCAAAATAAAGACAGCCCACGCATAAAGCGCATCCTGAAGGTGGCCAATCCTATTAGGAACAATTCTAAAACACATAAGAGCAACATTAGTTAAACCCAGTAAGGATGTACCACAATAACAGCCACAGTCCTCAGTGTACACAGGCACTGCACAAGAACTCCCACTCCAAACAGGATAATGACCTACGTAATTTCTGCTTAATGATTCCTATTAAAGCCAGCGCATATCTCCATATAGCCCTGAAGGGCATCTACAAGAATGGCCGTGGAATGCAGCATGCTCTGTGTCCATGACGAGCTCCTTGCCCAGCCTGCCTTCTGCACACAGCTGCTGTGCAAGCCCTAGCTACCTGTAAGCACCAGCAATCACCACATGCACTTGGGTTCACAAGCTCAGTGAAGGGCTGACCTCTGGCTGCAATCTCGGTCCTGATGGCAATATCTGAACAACCCTCAAGATGCAGGGTTGACACAGCCAACAGGACTACACAAATGAGTAATGATGCTCCTACAACTCCAGCAACAAATCAATCAGGAAGACAAATTACTTTTGATGCAAAAGACTTAGCACTCTTCCACTGTTACATGGATTAGGGATGTTTCACTGTGGCTGGGCACTAGGAGAAGAGAAAACAGTAGATGAAAAGCAACAGAAGGGAGAAAGGTAAATTCTATGCGCAAGAGATCATAGCAGGATGCTTCAGATTCTCTCCTTTTGCCAAGACCTCCTTAATGTGGATGTGAGCCAGGCCAGTCCACTAAGCAGATGAATCCCTTGCACGGAGTATGCTGCAAGCCAGCTGCGATAGACTGTTACATTTGCAGGAGTGATGGAATGCTAAATTCATTCTATGAAAGCTTGGGTTAATCTTAACTTGTGCATCAGCGAATTTGTGAAGCCAAAATGAAATCTCTCAGGAGATTTAGTGAGAGAAGTGATGTGAAGTCTTCAAGTACTCTAGCCACTCTGACCAGACCAAGAAGGGTAAAGGTAGAGACTGGGAGAATGAAACCCCTAAACCCTCTGTAGGAGGATCAGGTTCAAGACCATCTCAGGAACCTAAATGTGCATAAGTCCATGGGTCCTGATGAGATTCATCCTCAGGTCCTGAGGGTATTGGCTGAGCCACTATCTATAATTTTCCAGAAATCCTGGCAGTCAGGTGACATCCCTGACAACTGGAAAAAGGGAAACATAACCCCCATTTTCAAAAATAGGAAAGCAGAAGAACCAGGAAACTATAGACCAGACAGTCTCACCTCTGTGCCCGGCAAGATCATGGAGCAGATTCTCCTGGAAGCTATGCTTAGGCACATGAAAAGCAAAGAGGTGACTGGTAATAACCAACATGGCTTTACCAGGGGCAAGTCATGCCTGACGAATTTGGTGGTCTTCTATGATAGGGTCACAGAAATTGTAGATAGGGGTGGAGCAACCAATATCATCTCTACCTGGACTTATGCAAGGCGTTTGACACTGTCCCACATGACATCCTTGTCTTAAATTGGAGAGACGTGGATTTGATGGGTGGACCACTCGGTGGATAAAGAACTGGCTGGATGGTCACATGCAGAGAGTTGTGGCCAGCGGCTCATTTTCCACGTGGAGGCCATTGATGAGTAGTGTCCCTCAGGGGTCAGTGCTGGGGCCGATATTGTTCAACATCTTTGTCTGCAACATGGACAGTGGGATTGAGTGCACCCTCAGCAAGTTCACTGACAACACCAAGCTGTGTGGGACAGTTGACATGCTGGAGGGAAAGGATGCCATGCAGAGAGACTTTTGACAGGCTTGAGAGGTGGGCCAACGCAAACTTCATGAATTTTAAAAAAATGACATGCAAGGTCGTACATCTGGGCCATGGCAATCCCAGGCACACCTACAGGTTGGG
>NW_008653256.1:0-643 GCF_000695815.1 Acanthisitta chloris
CCGTGTAACGGGGCCTGGGGTGTGAGGCATCCATGCACCAGGACTTGGGGTGTGAGGGGTCCGTGTAACGGGACTTGGGGTGCTGAGGGATCCGTGTAACGGGACTTAGGGTGCTGAGGGGTCCGTGTAACGGGGCTTGGGGTGCTGAGGGATCCGTGTAACGGGGCTTGAAGTGCTGAGGGATCGGTGTAACGGGACCTGGGGTGTGAGGCATCCGTGCACCAGGACTTGGGGTGTGAGGGATCCGTGTAACGCGACTTGGGGTGCTGAGGGATCCATGTAATGGGGCTTGAAGTGCTGAGGGATCCATGCACTAGGAGTTGTGGTGCTTAGGGATCCGTGTAACGGGACCTGGGGTGTGAGGGATCAGTGCACCAGGACTTGGGGTGCTGAGGGATCAATGGACGGAATGGAGCAGTATTGGGGTGCTGAGGTCCCAGTGCACCAGGGATCAGACTGCTGAGTTCTCCATGAACAGGGTGTTGAGAACTTGGTGTGCCAGGACTTGAGGTGCTGAGGGATCCATGCACCAGGACTTGGGGTGCTGAGGGATTGTTGCACTGAGGTGCTGAGCGTGTGTGTGCACTGAGTACAGCAGTACTGGGGTGCTGAGTCTCGGTTGCTCGGGGTGCTGAGGGGTTCA
>NW_008653256.1:665-2773 GCF_000695815.1 Acanthisitta chloris
TTGTATCGGGACTTGGGGTGCTGAGGTACTCACTGCATGGGGTATTGAGGGATCAGGGTGCCGGGACTTAGGGTGCTGGTGCAGGGGGTGCTGCAGTGTTGGGGGGCTGAGGTGTGAGTGCACTGGAGGTTGAGGTGCTGGAATATCATTGCTCCAGACGTTGGAGTGCTGAGGTCTCTATGCAGAAGGTGCTTGAGAGCCTGATGTACCAGGACTTGGGGTGCTGAAAGATCAGTATATTGGGACTTGGGGTGCTGAGGGATTGGTGCAACACGACTGGGGGTGCTGAGGGCCCGGTGCCACGCGGCCTGCGGATCGGGACTTGGGGTGCTGAGGTACTCACTGCATGGGGTATTGAGGGATCAGGGTGCCGGGACTTAGGGTGCTGGTGCAGGGGGTGCTGCAGTGTTGGGGGGCTGAGGTGTGAGTGCACTGGAGGTTGAGGTGCTGGAATATCATTGCTCCAGACGTTGGAGTGCTGAGGTCTCTATGCAGAAGGTGCTTGAGAGCCTGATGTACCAGGACTTGGGGTGCTGAAAGATCAGTATATTGGGACTTGGGGTGCTGAGGGATTGGTGTAACACGACTGGGGGTGTTGAGGGATTGGTGCAATGTGGCTTGGGGTGCTGAGTGTTCCATGCACAGGGTGCTGTGGTGCACCAGAACTTGAGGTGCTGAGTCCCCGACGCACAGGGTGCTGAGGCCTGGGTGTTCCAGGACTTGGGGTGCTGAGTCCCCAGTGCAGTGGGTGCTGCAGCCCTAGGGGTCAGGACTATTGGGGTACAGGGTCCTGGTGCACTGGGAACTGGGATGTCTGTGCTCTGTGTGCTGGAGTGCAGCAGGATTTGGGGTGCTGAGGGATTGGTATAACAGGACTTGGGGTGCTGATGGGGGGTGCTGAGTGTTCCATGCACAGGGTGCTGTGGTGCACCAGAACTTGAGGTGCTGAGTCCCCGACGCACAGGGTGCTGAGGCCTTGGTGCACTAAGACTTGGGGTGCTGAGGGCTCAGTGTAACGGGTTGGGGTGCTGGGATCTCATTGCACCAGGACTTGGGGTGCTGAGGTACTCACTGCATGGGGTATTGAGGGATCAGGGTGCCGGGACTTAGGGTGCTGGTGCAGGGGGTGCTGCAGTGTTGGAGTGCTGAGGTGTGTGTGCACTGGAGGTTGGGGTGCCAAGGGGTCCGTGTAATGGGACTTGGGGTGCTGAGGGATCGCTGTAACAGGACTTGGGGTGCTGAGGGATCCATGCCCCAGGACTTGGGGTGCTGAGTTCCCAGTGTGGTGGGTGCTGCAGTCCTAGGAGTCAGGACTATTTGGGTGCAGGGACTGGGTGCACTGAGCACTGTCTGTGCTCCAGGTGCTGAGGGGTCGCTGTAACAGGACTCGGGGTGCTGAGAGATCCCTGCACCACAGTTCGGGGTGCTGAGGGCTCAGTGTAACAGGGGTTGGGGTGCTGGGATCCCCTTGCACCAGGACTTGGAGTACTGAGGTCTTCGTGCAGAGGGTGCTGAGGTGCCCCAGGGCTTGGGGTGCTGAGTCCCTAGCAGAGTGGGTGCTGCAGTTCTGGGGGTCAGGACTATTGGGGTACAGGGTCCTGGTGCACTGGGAACTGGGGTGTCTGTGCTCCAGGTGCTGGGGTGCAGCAGGACTTGGGGTGCTGAGGGATCTGTGTAACAGGGCTTGGGGTGCTGAGGGATCGATCGATGCACAGGGTGCTGGGGCACACCAGGACTTGGGGTGCTGAGTCCCTGAAGCACAGGGCGCTGAGGGCTCAGGGCAGTGGGACTTGGGGTGCTGCTGCATGGGCCCCACTACACTGGGCATCAGGGTGCTGAGGTCCTGGTGTACTGGGTGCTGGGTGCACCCAGACCTGGGGTGCTGAGAGACCCGTGCAGTGAGTGCTGAGGGTTTGGAGTACTGGGACCTGGGGTGCTGAGGTGCTTACTGCATGGGGTGCTGAGGGATCAGTGTGCTGGGATTTAGGGTGCTGAGGTGCTTACTGCGTGGGGTGCTGAGGGGTCGGTGTGCCGGGATTTGGGGTGCTGAGGTGCTTACTGCGTGGGGTGCTGAGGGGTCGGTGTGCCGGATTTTGGGGGGCTGGGGA
>NW_008653256.1:3020-6183 GCF_000695815.1 Acanthisitta chloris
GGATCGGGGTGCAGGATTTGGGGTGCTGAGGTACCCACTGCATGGGGTACTGAGGGATCGGTGTGCCGGGATTTAGGGTGCTGAGGTCTCCATGCACAGTGTACTGTGGTGCACCAGGACTTGGGGTGCTGAGGAATTGGTGTAACAAGGATTCGGTGCTGAGAGATCGGTGTAACAGTCCTAGGGGTCAGGACTCTTGGGGCACAGGGCCCTGGAGCATGGAGTGCTGAGGTCCCATTGTACTGGGTGCTGGGGTGCAGCAGTGTTGGGGTACTGAGTCCCCACCTGTCTGATTGGGGTGCTGAATGTCACACATCACACACCTGTGGCTGCTCACACACGTGTCACACATCTGTGGCTGCTCACACACGTGTCACACGCCTGTGGGTGCTCACACACCTGTAGGTGCTCACACACGTGTCACACGCCTGTGGGTGCTCACACACCTGTAGGTGCTCACATACCTGTGGGTGCTCACGCACACGTGTCACACACCTGTGGGTGCTCACAACCTGTGAGTGCTCACACACACCTGTCACACACCTGTGAGTGCTGACACACACCTGTCACACACCTGTGGGTGCTCACACACACCTCTCGCACACGTGTCACACACCTGTGGGTGCTCACACGCCTGTGGGTGCTCATACACACCTGTCACACACCTGTGGGTGCTCACACACACCTCTCGCACACGTGTCACACACCTGTGGGTGCTCACACGCCTGTGGGTGCTCATACACACCTGTCACACACCTGTGGGTGCTCACACACACCTCTCGCACACGTGTCACACACCTGTGGGTGCTCACACGCCTGTGGGTGCTCATACACACCTGTCACACACCTGTGGGTGCTCACACACACCTCTCGCACACGTGTCACACACCTGTGGGTGCTCACACACACCTCTCGCACACGTGTCACACACCTGTGGGTGCTCACACACACCTCTCGCACACGTGTCACACACCTGTGGGTGCTCACACCTGTGGGTGCACACACGTGTGACACACCTGTGGGTTCTCACACACCTGTCACACACCTCTGGGTGCTCACACACACCTGTGGGTGCTCTCACACACATGTTACACCTGTCGGTGCTTACACACATCGGTGGGTGCTCATGTACTCCTGTGGTTGCTCATTGACACGTCTCACCTGCCATGGCCTTTGGGTTCTCTGGGTGGGGTGACAGGTGCAGCTGGGACATGTGACAGTTGTGGGGCATGACAGGTGACACTCATGTGACATTGTTCCCCTCAGCCTGGTGTCAGATGGTCACAGGTGTCACCCTGGGGCAGGGTTTGGGGGGCTGAGTGGTGCCAAGGAGGTGTGAGGGGTCTGGGGGTGACAGATGACACCTGTGTGACACTGTCCCCCCCTCCCAGCCTGGTGTACGGGGGCTCTCGGGGGTCTCACCCTGACCCAGACCTGCTGCACCGACAGCCCTACGGAGCCCCTCACCCGCTGCAGGGGTATGCAGCCAACCACCACCCTGCAGGTATGGCACCCACTGGCACCTGCTGTCACCTCCTGTCACTGCCATCACCCTGTGTCATCCCTGGGCAGGCACCCACTGTCACCTCGTGTCACCCCATAGCACCATGATCCTGCAGCATCCTGACCCCATGTCACCCTGGCCCTGGGTCCCCTTGTCAGTATATCGTCACAACACCCTGAGCCTGAGTCACCTGTGTCACCCTGACCCTGTGTCACCGCAACCCTGGGTCCCCTTGTCACTGTGTCACCACAGCACCATGAGCCCGTGTCACCTTGTGTCACCCTGAGCCCGTGTCACCCCAATCCTCGGTCAACTTGTCACTGTCACCACAACACCCTGACCCTGTGTCACCCCAACTCTGTGTCCCCTTGTCACTGTGTCACCACACCCTGACCTCATGTCACCCCAACTTTGGGTCCCTGTGTCACCATGTCACTGCCACATCCCAACACCATGTCCCTAAGTTGTCCCTGTGTCCCTGTGGAGGTCATAGTGGCAGTGTCCCTAGGGTGTCCCCACATGTCCCCTGTCCCCAGGGCTGTTGTGGCTGTTTGTGACTGCGCTGTCCCCCCGAGCTGTGTCCCTGGGGGGATTACAGCCCTGTGGTGTCCCCAAGGTGTCCCCACACATCCCCTGTCCCTGTGACTGTCAGGGCAGTTTGAGACAGGGCTATCCCCCCGAGCTGTGTCCCTGGGGGGTTACAGCCACCATGTCCTTGCGGTCCTCCCAAGCTGTCCCCATGGTGTCCCCATGTGTCCCCTGTCCCCAGGGCTGTGTCCCTGGGGAGTTACAGACCTGTGGTCCCCCCAAGGTGTCCCCACGTATCCCCAAGGTGTCCCCATCTGTCCCCAGGGCTCTTGGGGCTGTACCCTTGAGCTGTGACCCTGGGGAGTTACAGACCTGTGGTCCCCCCAAGGTGTCCCCACGTATCCCCAAGGTGTCCCCATCTGTCCCCAGGGCTCTTGGGGCTGTACCCTTGAGCTGTGACCCTGGGGAGTTACAGACCTGTGGTCCCCTCAAGGTGTCCCCAAGGTGTCCCCACGTGTCTCCTGTCCCCAGGGCTGTCGGGGCTGTCCCCTTGAGCTGTGTCCCTGGGGGTTACAGCCTCCACGTCCCTGTGGTCCCCCCAAGGTGTCCCCAAGTGTCGCCAAGGTGTCCCCACATGTCCCCAGTCCCCAGAGCTGTCGGGGCTGACCCCTTGAGCTGTGTCCACCACGTCCCTGTGGTGTCCCCAAGTGTCGCCAAGGTGTCCCCACGTGTCCCCTGTCCCCAGGGCTGTCGGGGCTGTTCGAGACGGGGCTGCACCACGCGGGGGGTGCTGCCCCCGACGCCTCCGTGATGAACCTGATCTCGGCGCTGGAGTCTCGTGGGCCCCAGCCAGGACCCTCTGCCTCCTCCCTCCTCTCACAGTTCCGCACTCCCTCCTGGCAGACTGGTGGGTCTGGGGGTCACATGCCCTGGGGGGGTCTTTATCCTGCCCTTGGGGGCTCCTTGGCCTGCTCCATGGGGGGTTTATCCTGCCCTTGGGGATGCTAATCCTGCCCTGGGATCCTTGTCCTGCCTGGGGGGGTTTATTCTGCCTTGCAGGGGGGGCATATCCTTCCCTGGGAAGGTCCTTATCTTGCCCTATGGGGGCTTTATTTTGCCCTGGGGGGTTAT
>NW_008653257.1:0-6631 GCF_000695815.1 Acanthisitta chloris
AATTATATATTAATTTATAAAAATACCTAAAGGGAGTATGCAAAGATGACAGTCTTTAAAGTGACAGAGGCTATGGGCATAAACTGAAACATAGGAAGTTCTCTGTGAACATCAGGAGAGTGAGAGTGACTGAGCATAGGCATAGGTTGCACAGAGAAGTTTTGGAATCTCCATCCTTGGAGATATTCAAAAGTTGTCTGGACTTGATTCTGAACCACCTGCTCCAGGTGGTTCTGCTTGAGGAGGGCAGGTGGAGCAGCTCAAGCAAGGCAGATGATCTGCAGAGTTCCCTCCAGACAACAACCACTCTCTTATTATGTGATTCCACAATTCTGTGATTTTTACCTGGTCCTTCTTCTCATCACTAACTCGAACAGGTCATAGAGCAGCCACCGTCTTCCTAGATGCAAAAAAGAAAAACTGAATACAAGTCTAGATGCTGTTTATGTAAATGACCTTTGGGACAGCAGTTAACCGTGAGTGGGCAGTTTCTCTGTAGGAGCTAAAGACTACTTAAATGGTATGTCTTTTCCTACAGTGGCCTCTGGATTAAACATTTTTACACAGCCATTGTAACTCCTTCAACTCCAGCCATTGCATGTTCTAGGAAAAGAAAATGCACTTACTGAAATTGTTCACAATATTACTATTAATATTTGTGTTAATGCAGAAAAATATTTTTATATTCATATTAAAAATTGTGCTGTGATGTAGATTATGTGCTGCTTTTTACCTGAAGTGTTAGTGTAACTGCTGTCTTTTGTAAGAAAGCATTTTCATTCCCACTCTCTGAGAAAAAAATCTTTGTCTTTATAAGAGATTCAAGAATACATGTTTAACACACTTTTGAAGTCTAATTAATTAAGACTATTTCTAACAAATTTGCATTTTGGTGAATGTATCTTTCTGGGTCCACTCACAGAAAAAGAAGCAAAATATTGAAAATTAGAAGTTTGTGTATGTTCCAATGAATAACTTGCACCAGGATGATTATACTTGAAATGAAACAGAGCAGACAATCACACCAGGTGCTGTCAGTAGGGTTCCATTCTGCAAAATATAGTAATTGTTCTAGGAGTGCAAGATATATCTACAAATGAGACTGCAATCATACATAACTGATTAATTAATCATTTTCTTAATTTTCAGGTCATTTTATTGTAACAACCTGAGATGGTGTGTTTGTGGGTGATTAGACACAATTATGAAGTATGAAAATATCTTAGTAATCAGAAAATGCAGACATAGAAAGCTCAAAAATTACATTTTGTCTAGATTTTAAGATGTTCAAACATTTATCTGCATAGTTAGACAACTGATGGTACAATTTTGAAATATTTCTGATTGTTCTGGTCTCTTTGGCAATTGAGAATTGACCATAGCCATCTGAGACACTCCATGACAAAGTAACTCCCGAACAGGGAAGAATAATGCTGATCACCTGAAGCGAGGATCCTTCTTTTCCAGCCTGTTTGAACCTCTGGCTCAACAGTTATTTCACAAATCTTTATAACTTTTATGTACTACTTATGGAAGTGGAACAAACCTGTGAATCACCTAGGCCAATCTTCTGTCTATAACAATTTCCAAATGTCTCTATGGATGTCATAAATTGATTGCAAGGCACAAAATCGTGGAACAGTTTAACCATGTGAGAAATCTTTTCTTAAAGCCAACTGAAAATAATTTTTTTTTTTTCCCAAGGCATGAGGTCTGCTTGTTACAGATACAGCTGTAAACTGAATGTTTGTGGCTCATGTGAAACAATGGCTTTAGTCTTTGATTTGTGCCAACTGTGTGTGACAGTGTGTGTGCCCAGGTTTTCTGCCATGGAGAGACACAATCTATGTTATAATACCTTCCTACCCCAGGCAAAACCTAACTCCCCAATTCTTCAGTCAACTGCAAAAAAAACCAATTACAAATATTTATACTGCACCTAATCGCTGACTTTCATGAGAATGTCTGATTAAGCCCTCAGGGTTATCTTGTACCTGGACCTCCAAGGGTTTCCTTCTAAAACAAACACTGCATCTATTAGGAATAAATTCCACTTGTTCTGGTCATCATTTCCCAGAGCTCTCTTCCTTTAATCTGTTCTGTTCTTTTTATTAACTGCCTGTAATCTGTTTGAACAAAAGGATGGATGTGAAGCCCCTTATAATCATCCTTTGGGGTTTTTGAATAAGTAAAGTGGAAGAAATGGCATTGTATGCCTGTGGGTCTCTGCTTTCACCTTCCATGACTAACAGTGAGAATACTGCAGTTTGCAATTGTTCTCACTCATTGAAGAGATAAACAGATCTTTCTCATGATGAAGTGCCAGATTCAAAATCACACTTTTGCTTTGCCATCTTCGTCTTTGCGTACTACTGCATTCTTAGTGTACTATTGCATTCTTGGTATGTGCTCTGTATGCTCTGTCCTTTGGGATTTACTGCAAGTTTGGTAACTGACATCAGCTTCTAACAATGTAATTAGTTTTTCTTGTCCTCACGATCTGTTCTCTAATGCATGAGGTTTTCTTAATTTTATTAATAAAACTTTTTTTACTATTCAATATGTACCCATGTCCAGCAGTAAACTAATGCACAGCATTTTCATGTAGAATATTTAAAATGATGACTCCTACTACAGTATACGTCTCCTTTGAAAAATTTACCTGAACTAGTGATGTTTTCATTTTCTCCCTGTTCACTTTGCTGATGTTTGCAAAATGATGTACAGTTTCACATTTCTTCTCACGTGCTGGTTTTGGTGCTGACTTTTGGTATTTGCAATAGCGTGTGAAACTCTGCCTGGTTAGATATTTTTCCCTGCAATATGGAAAAGCCTTTCCTTTTAGTAATATTTTGCGTTTATTAAAAGAGTATTCAGTGCCAGAACACTGCTGGTGTTCCATAAGCTTTGGCCTCAGTCAGATGACTGTCTCATACTGGTTAACTCTAGTTATTCCAGTAGTCAGTTTGGGTCTGTTCCTTTCAAAATGCACTGTTTAACCCTTCAGCTTCATCTGCTACTGCCATATATTTTATTCTCTTCATACACTCTGTTTGACAGAATTTCACTCATAAGTGTCATATAACTTCCAATAAACCCATTTGTTCCTGTTGTCCTAGTCCTCTCTATAGGAGTTAAATGAAAAATCAGGCAGAACTGGAAATTAAAAACATCAAATACATCAGTCTAGGCTAGGTCTGAATAGATATTTTCATCTTTCTACTGTTCTTTTTGCTCCAACTCTTGTTTGCAAATGTAGGTGGGATTGCTATTTATAAACAGCCTAGCAGGTTCTTTCTTGGTTTATCAGGTCTTTTGTAGTGTTAAGTGCTCATTCACTGTTTAAGATACTTGCAGGATTTATGCTTTATTCTGTGAAGGACATCAGCTCTCTCTGAATAATGAAAACTGCTTTGCATTGCTTAACTGTGCTTTCTCTGAGAAGCCTAACTGTTAGGGTATAGCTCCAGTCTGTAAGAGTAAATGCCAGTCCCTGGTCTGCAAAAATTCTTGCAATGGGAGTTAGTGAGTAAGATAATAATTCTTAACATGTTACAGAAACCAGGTTAAACAGAGGTTTGAGATGAATATGTTGAGATCACCTCCGAGTGTGAGAATAAAAGGATTTTGAAATACAAATAATTTTTTTAAAAAGCAAGATTTTATTAGAAAAACAAACAGTAGGGCATTTAACTTTTGAAAGAGAAATATAAAATGTCAGAGTGAGACAGAATAGGTTTATTTTTAAAAATATTGTTTGTACACAGCTTTTCCACTGCTGCCTAGCAGGTAGGTCCCGTACTTATTTTGAATTGTTTTCCATAACCTTCAGAGTTTTAGTGGCACTGCAACCTTCTCTGGTCACTGAGATATTCTTTCTGTCACATCTGGCTTGCATGGCTGCTCACTCAGTCTTTGCCAGGGCATGGTCCATTCCCCTGCAGCTCCCAGTTGTCCCCTTCTTCCCTCTATCTGGAAAGGCTCACCTTAACACTTCTCTTAAAAGGAACATTGTGCAAACTGAGAAATAAACTAAACCAACCTACTGTCCACCATGGGACCTCTATCTATAATTGAGAGAAGAGATGGGTTAAGTCCACAGACACAGTAAACTGCAGCAATGTTTTATTATGCATTCTGAGGTCTGCTTTTCTCCCCAGACTCTTGTGGGTGTGTGGTTTTGGGGTTTTTTTGGTGTTTTGTTATATTTTTCTAAAGTGACGGATTAGTGAACTATGCATTAGTCACTGAAAATTTAGTTTGGCCCTCAATCCATATGCTGGATGAAAAGTGTTACCTTTCCAAGTACACAATTGTTTTTAATTATCCCTCCAATGAAGCTGAACAAATGGCAGTCAGGTCACATCATCCGGCATGGCTCATAAGTTTTATGAGCTACGTTGCACACCACAGTGATGTGTGTAACCAGCTTTTACAAAACAGCATAGTAGCTCTCAGCCAGATACTACTTTCCCTCTGGATGGTCCCAACTGCATGTCTTCTTGCAAGGCTGTCATATAAATTCAATATTCACCATTCACATAGATAGCAATGAACTCAAGCTCCCATTACAATGACCTTGTCCCAGATTTCATACAGTGCTTGGCACTTTTCACTTGTAGCATTCATACACTGCATCCTGAATAATTTAACTCTGTACATGAAAATAGTAGCCTAAATATTGAGGGACTATAGTGGAAATGGCTTCCCCCTAGCCCTTCCACATAGGTTTATCCAGAAGGTAACACAGACATAGGTTGCTCATACTTTGTTCCCAGCTCTGTGACATGCCTTGCAAGACTGACTCAAGACTCCTGAAGTTCTCTTTTTCACACAAAATACTTACTTTCTCCTTTTCTGTATTTTCATTTCTTCAGTAAAAGATTTTAGTTACTTGTTCGATGCCAACAGCATAGGGGTATAATTAGTGCTTGAACTCTTCATAGAAGCATGTAACCCTCATGAGGAGTGTTTAAGAACAAGTAAGCAGTGCTGCCAGCATTTGCTACCTTCCTCTCCAGATTTCCTTTTGAAAAGCAGTTTTCAAAGTTTCTCTCTGTTTTACGTATAAGAAATAGTGAAACTACTGCTCAACAGTGAATGTACTGCCAATTGGAGGTGGGGGAAAGAATTTTTCAGGTTTTGCTTTGAGTGGGGAAAGGGGTGGAAGAAAGCAAAAACTGGGGAAGGGGATCTAATTCCCTGCTAACTCTCACAACATGGCTCAATGTTTCTTACCAGTATGGCAATAGTGTCCAGAGACTGCAGTGGCAATCAGTTCATATTGCTAGGAAATGCATAAGCAAACATGATATTCACTGTGTTGAAATTGTGCCACAGAAAATCTCTAACGCCTTCCCTGGGGGTCAGTCTCTGGGTAATATAGTTGTGCAATCAGGCTGTGACTCCCTTCTAATACAGATGTCCTGGTTTCTGCCTCAAGATGTTGGGACCTGGCTGGGTCAAAAGTGGATGATGGAGTCAAGGAGGTGACTGATGTCTTATCATCCCTGATCCCAGAGCAGTGATAAAAATAAAAATGGCATATGAAGGTGACAAGGGAGAGGGATGAGAAACAGGGAGGGAGAAGAAGTACATTGAATTAATTTGCCTTTGGGAGTTCTGGCCACGGTTTATAGAGATGGTAAGGCAGCTAAAGGAAAGAATACTGTAAGGATCAGCCAGGCTGGGAAATCCAGGGGAGGGTGAGTGAGTGGGAGCGGGAAAGACAGTCTGAAACAATCTTCCAAATCAGTAAATGCAGAGGGCAGCAGGATGCTGACCTTGCACTGCAACCAATGTCAGCTGCAAGTTGTAACTTTAAGCTATTAGTTACAACAGAGCATACTTCTGGAGTGTTACTGTTGTGTTTCTTCTGTTGGCATTGAGATTTCCTCTTTTCCTTTCCCTCCTGCTCCACTCCAGTCCCCACCTTCTGAAACAGGATCAAGTTTCAAACTGCAGTCTGACATAAAAAGAAAAGAAAAGAAATTAAAGAAGGGCCCTGGAAGGGAAAAAGTAGTTTGTACATCTTGTGGTTTTAAGGGCCTCCTAAGGAATTTCCAGTGTGTGTTGCCTCCAACTGCAAATGCTTTATCTATGAATGCAAACTTTATAGTATCAACTCTAATGCTATGTCTTTGCAAAAAGGATTAAATCACTGTTCAGTGGACAAATTGCCAGACAATTCCTGCTTGAGTAATTTGTACCTCAGACAAGTAATGAGCCAAATAATCTGAGAGAATCAGAAGGAACCTATAGTTTTAACACTTTCTATCAAAAACAGAGTTCAGTTTGAGGTTTGGGTTAGAGATGTACCCAAACCGCCACCCTTGCTATAAATAACTCCACATTTTAGAGTTGTCTGATGTAGGTTTGAATGTGGTTTTGGGGTTTGGACTCTTTCCAAGTTTGGATTTTTGTCATATTAAATGTGTTAATTTGCAGGAAAAGTAGCAAATATTACTTCTGTAGGCAGGCAAATTTAATGACACTTGTAAGTACACAAATTAGCAGCAGGTATATTTATTTTCTCCGATTCATTCTCAGAGTCAGTTACACTGTGTGAATCTGAGGAGAGGAACAAAAAACAAGTCTAATTGTATCAATGGAAGAACTTTATAATTCATAA
>NW_008653257.1:6700-10854 GCF_000695815.1 Acanthisitta chloris
TACAGGATGCCTGCCAGCCTGTTCTACATCCTGCTGAGAGGTAAAGCAATTCTGATTTTAATGGATGTGAAGACTACCTATCTGTCAACACACTTTTGAATGAAATATCCGAACAAAAATTTGCAATAATGCAGACCTGAATCATAGAGAACATATGCATCACCATTTTAAAATTGAGGTACCTCAGGATAAATAGATCTTTTTACATGATATTTTCACCTTGGAACCTGTTAGATTTGACAGATGCTTCTTGCTGTTTCTAGTACTGAGTCAAAACATGAACGTCTCTTCTTGTTTAGCACCTTAAGGGCAGAATATAAACATGAGTTTGACCAATCTAAGACACTGAATGTCAGTCTTTTCAAGTTTCCAGTGCCTGGCTCTTTAGTTGGTCTCTCAGACATTCAGCACATTTTAACAGTCTTTCTTAAGCTATCTCAAGTTGGATACCGTCAGAACATGTCACTCTTACAAATACTTTTAGATATATGAGATGCAGTTTGTTGAGTCACTTCAATAACGTGATACCGATTCACTTGCGTATAAGGTAAAGAATTTTTTCTCTCAGATAGCTTGCTTTTTACTGTAGGATAAGAACATCTTGTGTCTAAAATCAACCATGTAGTTTTTGTACCTATTTTTCTTCTACTCAGAGTCTGATAGTGTAACACGCATTAACAAGAAAAATGAAAAAATGGCATGTATTTTCTTATTGTACATAAAATATCTGTATATGGAGCAGACATGTCAAAAAACAAAAAGAGTAGTTAGGTCTCCTGGGAAACCTGACTGGTTGAAGGGGCCAAAAAAACCCACCAATCTCCTGGGAACAGCTTTTTCAGCTGGCACACCTGCTAGCAGTGCCTCAAAGCTGGACAAGCAAGATCTATATATTCCTCCTTTTCAGTTGCTTTCCTGCTTGCCTGACTTAATATGGAGGATTTGTGGAAGGATGTTTTTAATGGCAGGATTTCATATTGTAAGAATGTCATGCAGGAAACGAAATTTGGCGTGTTGGCATCTGCTAAAGGCATTCAGCCCATCTAGATGAATGAAAGCCTGACATGACCACGATGATGCTGTCTCTTACAATTTCATCTTAAAAACTTAAACTGGTCTGCTGTTGTGAATGTTTCTAGGGATACAAATCTCTTTTCCATGCTCTAAACGAAAGCTGAAAGTGACAACTTACAATGATGTAAGTGTGAATTTTAGGTAGACCAGAGTCCCTCCTGACCACCTCAAATAGTCTACTGTACTGAACACTTACAAAATCAAAAAAGTCCCAAACCAAACTCTGAAACTCTCTGCATATGTTAAAAAAATAGTATCCAAATGCTTACTGAAAAGGCTTGTTTACAAAACTTTATACCTGCTGTTTGGATTTCATAATCAGTTTATACCTACTATGTAGATATCACCAATGTATTAGTTCATTCTGAACATCATCTTAGGGAAGTGTTTTCACTCTTGACTACTTTAAATGTTAATATAACATTGGTCTTATCCTTTTTCTGCATTGTAGCATAGCAATCTTCAGACTTCAAAACAGGCCTTTTGACATGTCTCAAGATATAGCAAATAATGAGCTTTAAATCTTTGTCTTCTGTTGACGTTGCCATGTTCTTTATAGGAAGGAGAGGGTCATCTGCTTGTGTATAATGAGAAATAGCCCTTGGGAAAACCCTGAAAGCTGTTCTATTTTTCTTCATTTCTTAGGAGTGGAATTGGGAGGGCTGAAGATGTTTGAACCTATTTGGTTACAATGGTGATAGAGCATGGAAAACAAATTTCTGGGTGGGTTTATGAACACACTAACATATTCTGTTTTGTCAGCAAACTGTTGTAAAGAGGGATGATTACATAGCTTATATAGTACCTCTTTTGTTCCTAAATATGAAGAGGGACAACACGGTCATACAGTTGCGGAACAGAGAACTAGTTTATCTTAAAATTAGAAAACTTAGAAGAAAGGAAGGATTTCTTTAGGATCCAATGCCTATGTCAAAATATGGTATGAAAATAATATTTCACCTGCATTTTTCTACGTCTCATTTTCTAAGTTATTAATCTATTTTGCTTAGAAGGGTTTTTACCAGATTATGAACAATTTGCCTTTTAAATATGTCTGTGTGTTTTTACAGGAGATTGTTAGCAAAATATGTAGCTAAGGCTCATTTGTAGCCAGAAAATTATTACTTAATGGTCATTGCACTTAATTCAGTTGGCTTAATCAATCATCATTCAAAAAAGTGAAGCCAGATTTGATCAATTTCCAAAGAGATGCCTTAAATCCTACATGAGAAAAAGCCCTGCAATCTGTATGTGCTTAACAAACTATAATGCAAGGTCAGTGGTGTAGATTTATTTTTTACAACAGTTCTACACCTGAAGCAACAAAAACCCACAAATTCCTGTTTCATTGATATTAGAACTTTTTATTGTGACAGAAATTGTTGAAATAAGTTATTTAGATTCTCGAGCAGATTTGGCTTTTATATATTATACCACCACCATATCAGGGCTACTTATAGTGGAAGACAAATGTCTGAAATTTTTCTCTTTCCATTACATTTAAAATGATCAATTAACTTTATTCTGATTTGGAAGATGAACAAGTTTGGATATATTGGAATTCTGAGTGGAATGAAAACCTTATTGTTAGTTCCCTGAATAACACAGATCCTGAACCAGGCCATCTGGCATGCTCTCATCCTGAAAGGTGTCAACACATCTCTTGGAATGCTTGAATGATCTACTCATACAAATAAACACTTGGATCTATCACACACTGGTATCAAGCTCTGCCTCATCTTGTGGTCTGACAGCTGTAATATTCTCCTCATCAAGTCTCCCCACCCTGGTTTGCTGAAATGCCTTAAGGATATCAGACTGAGTGAGCCAGGTGCATCCATGAACTTCCAGTTGGTAGATAGAAATGTGTGGGTTTTGTTGCTGCTGTTTTTGTAATGTGCTGCAGGCTAACTAGATGGAAATGACAAACAATTTCATGTCAGGGGTCTACAGACATCCGTAGCAATACTGTCACACTTTGAAGTGACTCTGCTTCCTGGTAAAAAGAGGGGATTTTTTCAGTGTGCCTCAACTGTTCTCTGTTCCTCAAGAGGTGAGAACACTGTGACAGGCTGAATCTATGCATGCATAGTAATTTATTGGGAAGTTCAAAGTGTCTGCTGTAGCCCCTTTTCAGGGACCTCAGAGGTATCCAATTAATAGATTTATTGTCAATGTGCCATTAATAGTGTCATTAACAGACCAGTAAGAAATCCCCCAAACCAAACAACTTAGGGATCAGCTGTGAGTGTAGACATTTACTACGCAGTTAACCTGATATTTTGGCATTCACATTCAACCTGACTTAACACCCAAGACTGCAAATGTTCCTACAGCAAAGCCTCACCTCTGAGACCATGGCACTGTTATTTCTGCTCTTGATCTGTTTGGACTTGAGAACATGGCCTTTACTCTAAGACATTCCAGTATTTCTCCATGATCTTTATATCAATTCCTTCTGGAGGAACTGTGAAAAGTAAACTGGATGACCATCATCATTTGAGTGATAGTTACTATTTAATCCTTCCTAACAAAGAAATGCTTAGCCTCCAAGTGATACACCAGTTTGTACAGTGTAGCTGATACTATCAAAGCTCCAGATGTTGGTTTGAGGGTTTTCTAGATGCATGACAGGTAGCAGTCAAATGTGAGCATTCTTGTTGTCACTTCAGAAATGGGAAGTAGGAATTGTGAATGCAATGCAGAGGCAGCTGTTCTTGGAGGACACTGATGGGTTACCTTTTACCATCACTAGGCAAGGCAGGGAAGATTTATCAACTCACTGTGGAAAACCTAAAACCATGTTTGCATGGTGCTACTCTGAGTTACTAAAATTTCTATGTTTCCAAGGTGACACATTTATGACACAGTTAAAATAAGCTTGTAAGAAGATTTTGAGTGAGAAGAGAGCCACCTCTTTTAAAAGGCTTTTCTGTCTTGAATTAATGTCAACTTCACAAACAGTTGCATTGGACAGTATCAAACAGGTGATTGCAGATAAAAAGTTATAAGATCTCACTTGATCAAAACACTGATTTAATTTTTTTTAATACTCTCAGAAGTCCTACAGTAATTGATTT